>NW_006263609.1:447277-452302 GCF_000469605.1 Apis dorsata | reverse complement strand
ATATTTGGGATATTTTGTTAATCATTTTGTTAACAAATAAGATATTTGTACTAAAAAAATAGTTAAATAAATTCATTATATTTGAACAATTTTAAAAATGAAGGCGTGTATATTTTAAATGAACGTGTATGTAGATATGTATGTTGCTATTTTTTCTTGTATAGAATAAAACAAAATTTATATCAATTTATATCAAAATTATTTTTTTGTATTTTTTGTGTTATGTTTTGCAAATTTATTTTTCTTTTATATATTTTGTATATAAGTTTTATATACTTGTTGTACTAGTATTGTATACTAGTTTTATATACTTTGATAAAGAAATATTTGAATGATATGTAATAACATTTTTATTTTTTACATTATCAATAAATGTAATAGATATTCTAAAGCAATTTTTATTTATTTTCCTCTTATTAGTTATCAGAATTCATAAAAAATTAAAAAATTACATAACATCTCAAATTTATGAAGAAGTATAGAAAAAAAAGTAATAGTTTGAAAAAATATTTTATTTCAGATTTCATATTGCCTAATATAAATATTTTTTATAGAAAAAATAAAAAGAGGTTTTATTCGTATAATATAAAATTTTTTTCTGAATTTTATTATTTTTATATAAAATCATTTTCTTTTATCATTTATTATAATTTTAAAGATTAATAAAAATAATTTGACTACATCAAAATATTTGGTATATGTTCTGACTTCGAAACATTGTATCTGACATTAGAATGCTTAAACCCAACTTTAAAATGTGATTGGATACGAAATTCGTCTCAAAGAAAGAAAATTATTTTAAAAATATGTCGTCTTTTATTAATTATTGTTTTTAAAAAAGTTCTTTTAACATTTTATAATTAATAATTATATAACAATCTTTCGGATTTGCCTATTATCAAATAACAAGTATTAATAATATTGAATTGTTTTTATAGATATGTACCGTATCAATCATACAAGGATTTGGATTAATATTTAAAGATCTTTTCCCTCGTTTTGGATTCAATGCAACTCAAGGAACGATTATTATTAATACAAGTTTCTCTTTTGGTATGATACTTGGATTGGTGAACGGTCCATTGTTACGAAACTATGGATATAGGAAAATGGCTATAATTGGTAGCTTATTCTTCAGTATTGGAGTAATTATAACGGCATTTATCAGTTCTTTTACTTCTTTCATATTATTCTACGGTATATTCACGTGTAAGTGTGATTTATATTATAATAAAAAATTACTCAAATATTTAAATAATGAGAAGAATATAAAATATATATAATAAAAGAATCTTCGTGATATAGAAAGTTTTATTTTATCAAAAATTTTAAATAATATTTTATACTTTCATAGATACATAAAATACATTATATGGTAAATAATATTATATTATATAATATAATATAAACTAATAAAACATTATATATAACTAATATTTTATTATTACAAGATATCTTCATTATTAATGAGATAATATTTTTTTATGTAGCATTAGGTACATATATGACGTTGTCTGCTTTTTCATATGCATTGAATTCCTATTTTACAACAAAGAGAGGACGCGCTATGTCTTTAGCAATGACGCTTATTGGATTAGGACCTATAGTTGTACCTCAAGTGACTTCCTTTTTACTTTCATATTATGGATTTCAGGTATTTTAATAAATGTATGATATATTTTTATAATTAATTTAATTTTTATAATTATATTTATATTATTAATTATATTTATATCATATAATTATATTATATCTATAATAATAAACTATAATAATATAATATCACTATAATAATAAATTAAATCAAAGAAAATAACAATATTGAAATGGAAAGAAAAAAATATATAATTCTTTAGAATTCCCATAGATTTTTTTAAATTTATCGTTCTATATTTAATACATTTGAAGAGTAAAAATATTAAATGTGAAAACTATATTAAAATAATTTAAAAAATGAAAATATTTAATATAATTAATAAGATTCATATCTATTATACATTTTTTATTTTTATGTTATTAGAGCACGATACTATTATATGGAGCTTTTTCTTTCCATTCATTGATAGGGGCTTTACTACTTCATCCGCTCAAATGGCATATGAAAGATGCAACTAAATCGAAATCTCCAAATGAAGAATCATTAATGAAAGAAAACGAAAATAAAATATTAGGTAAAAATTGTTTAAAAACAAAACTAAATCTAACATATTTGTTAATTATTTATATATCATTTTTCTATTTACATTTTCAGGATGATTTTAAATATTTAAAAAAAAACATAAAAATTGTTATACAAATATTTTGATTGAAACTTATTTATTAAATTATAAACAATTTTAATTTATATAAGATAAAACGAAATGGAAATAGAGACTGCTATGTGTTATCATACCATCGTTTTGATTTGTCTTTATCTAATGTAAATAAATTTTTTATTTATAACTTAATAAATAAGTTTAAACCGAAATTTTTATATATCAATATTTACTTTATTGTGTATATAGAAATTTCTATAAATGATCCATAAATAGCTTGACACTCGATATATAAAAATCATAACAAAACTTTTAAAAAATATTTAAAAATCTAAAAAGAAAAGAAAAGAAAAATTAAATTAAAATTAAATTAATTTTAGATCAGAAAAAGATTATTATTCAAGAAGAAGTAAATATTAAAAATTCAAACATGGACTTAAATAACGTATCACGAAAAAGAAAAATAACTCAAGTTTCGAATATTGATCACGATGCAGAAATTGGAAGTATTTATGGATTTGATATACCTTATGCTCGTCAAATGTCAGAAACATTAAGTGGTAAGAAAATAATCCAGAAGTCATAATATCTAATATTTAATAGATATCATGATAACAAAATTGTAAAACCAATTTTTTTTTATTTTATTATATTGTAATATAAATTCATTTTTTAAAATAAAAATATTATTTTATGTAAAGAATTATATATTTATGATAAAATTATATTTTAAATTTTTAATTTATGATATTATAATCTTAGACTTATAATTTTTAATCAAAGAATTATTTCTATTTTTACTTTACATATACAAATACAAGATCAATGATTGTTTTTTTTAATTCTTACTTTTTACATATTAATTTTAATTTTAAAAAATGTTATTATAGTTTCTATAGGAGAAAAAGAAGTTGATATGTATAAAATCATTGAAAATGGCGAAATGGGAAAAGAGCATTCAAGAATTCAATATAATAATCGATGTGAGTATATATAAATCTTTTAAAATTTATAAAAAGAAGTAAATAATTGAAAATATTTTATTCCAGTTAAAAGTATTGATACGATCAATCTTGGCAGCAGTATTAAAATCTTTGAAGAGAAACCTTTGACAAAATATAATAGTAAAAATGAAATTAATGATTATAAGAACATAATAAATGAAGAAAACGATATATTATTAATAATAAATAACGATGCAAACGCAACATCGAATACAGAAAATGATAACGATGAAAAGTATGTACTATATATATATATATTTACATATATTTTACTATATATATATATATATATATAAATTAAAATAAAATAGAAAAGAATTGAATTTTTTACAAGATAATGATACGTATAAATTTTTTCCTTTTTTCATAAATATATAAAAAATATGCATATACATTAATTTCTAGCTTATAATATAATACCTTGTATTCTGATTATAATTATATTTATTTCACAAGTTCACTATTATTATTACTTATTTTTCTCACACAAAATTTTGAATCTATGGTCAAGATACACGACACTATAGTGATTTTAATTATTTTAATTTTAATTATAAAAATATTATTATATTATAATTATGAAAAAAATCGATTATAGAAAAACGAAATAGCAACTATAATTGAGGCAAATATAAGTAAAAAATTTCGATTTTTTTATAGCATAACAATTCGATTTATTTTTGGAAAATTTTTTCAAATTCTATTATGGATATTCAAAAAATAGTTAAAATTCTTTCCTTCTATACAGAATGTTACATCTTATACTTTTTAAAAAGAATTTTAAGGAAACTTTCCTTTTTATAAGAAATTTTTTATTTTCAAAATCTTATAAATAAATATCTTATCAATGAGGTAAAAAATTGAAAATGAACGAAATGAAATGAATATAAAATTTAATCAATTATAGGTTAAAAAATAAGTCTATTATGTCACGAATATTGAGGACGATAGCAGAATATTTTGATCTGGATTTATTAAAGGACCCAGGCTACGTAAATCTGATGTTAGGAATGTCTATAGCTGTTTTTGCTGAAATGAATTTCTCCCAATTAACACCTTTCATTCTAACGGATATGAATATATCAACTAAGCAGATTGCATATATAATGAGTACCATTGCAAGTGTGGATTTGGTTTTTAGAATTCTTGCTCCTTTTATTGGAGAATGGTTTAATCAACCACCGAAAATAATGTATATGATGAGTTTATGTCTCTTAATTATCAGTCGAACATGTAAGTATTCGATCATATGTAATTTATTTTATGTTCGATAAAAAGAAAAGCATTTTTTCAAAAAATATTTTGAAATTTGAATATGAATAAAGCGAATAAAAGATATGTATTTTACAATTTACATTTTAATGTTTCTTTATGAAATATTTTCATCAACCATTTTAAAATAATATTTGATAATGATTTTATTAATTTATTTATTTTTTATAACAAAATTTTCTAAATATACGGATAATAATGTGCAGAAAGAAGAAATTAATATTTTTCTTCTAAAAAAAAAAAAAAAAAATAGCAAATATTTTTTTTATAATCTTAAATTTTAATTTTAAAATGTTTTTATTTATTACTTTGTTTAAAAGAGAATTATAAATCTTTGTAAAATATCATTTTAAAAAATTTTGAAAATATCATTTTAATTTAAAATAACTAAAACAAATATTTTGCTTATAATTTTTAAACTGAAATATATAAAAATAATAAATAAAAATAATAAAATAATAAAAAAATAAATAAAATAATAAAAAATAATAAAT
>NW_006263609.1:444355-447134 GCF_000469605.1 Apis dorsata | reverse complement strand
TAATGTTTTAACAAATAAAATTGAAAATATTCTTTACTTAGTAATTTATTTATTTAGATGATTAAATTTTTATTATTTTTTCAATTATTCAATTTTTTAATTATTCAAAAAAATATTTTATTCCATTATGCTATATAATGTTTATTGTGATTATATTTATTTAAAATTAAAATATAAAATTTATTAATTAAATTTTGTAATCACACATATTAATTATTGTATCAATCATTATTTTGTATTATTTTATTATTATGTTTTTCTACATATTTACTTTTCCTAATAAAATAATAATTTAAAATAAAATGCATAATAATAATTTTTTTCATTAAAAAATAGTCTCTTCAAACTTACTTTATAATCGAATATTTTTTATTATTATATATTTTTATTATTATATATTATTATATATTATTATATATTTATATTTAACATGAATTTTTTAAATTTTCATACAGCTTTATTGTTCATTAATGGATTTGTTTCATTATTAATCGTTGCCTGTGGACTAGGAGCTGCTAAAGGAATACGTTCAATATATATGAGTTTAGTAATACCTTTTTACGTACCAATCCATAAATTACCGAATGCATCAGGAATTCAAATGATTGTAAATGGAATGCTACTTTTATGTGCAGGTCCTATGCTTGGTACGTAAAATGAAAATTTTGCAATATCATTAAAGTTTCAAAATATTTGATATTTAATGAATTGTATCATTTTTGTTGTTACAGGTATAATGCGTGATAATTTTGGAAATTTTGCACCTTCTCTAATTGTGATAAATAGTGTTACATTATTTACAGTAATAATGTGGACGATAGAAATTATATTTGTTCGAAGAAAAAAATCACAGAAACGAACAGAACAGGAAATTTCTTGATTTTATAATATTCAATTAATTAATGTTATATATTCATCGTATCATAACAATGATATTAATCATTTGGATGATTCCATTTTATAAAAAAATTTATTTATTATACATACTTATAAAATAACAAAAAAACCAAATTTAAAATTGTAAAAAAAATGAAAAAGAAAAAGAAACAAAGAATAAATGCATACTCTTTTGTATCAAAAATCTTTTTTTTTTTTTCATTTTTTTTATTATGAAAAAGTTTATACGGATTTTTTACAAATGATATAAAACTTATGCATTTAGCTAAAAATATAATAATTATTTATTATAAATTTTTTATTTTAATTATATTTATAATTGGACATAGAATATAGTTATTAAAAAAGAAGAAACGTATTGTTTTTCAATATAGATGAAACTAATAAAGAATTGAACTTTTTTCAGAATTTGAATTTTACTGTCTATTTCATCTCTATATGTTCACTGGGCATATTCATTATTTATCACTTGTTTTTCATTAAAAATACTTAAAACTTTTCTTAAGAAAAAAAAAAAATATTAAATGCTTGAAAAAACTATTAAATGAATTCATCTGAAAGAATAAAAAGTTATTGGAAAAAAATTATGAAATTGTTCAATAAATTTTAAGGAATATGTATATATATTATTATATATTATTTAATAAAATGTTAATTTTATACAAATAATTTTTGAATTTTTTTTAACTTTTGCTATGAACTTTGCAGTAATTTAATACAATTTTAGGAAAAAATTACACATATTATTATTATGAAAATTATTATATATACATAATAGTAATTAATTGATTATTAAATGTTTTTAAAATATTTAATCTTTATTGCTAATTAATTATTTCATATTTTCGAATATTATGCTATAGTTTGTTTATTTTTTATGAATAAATCATTAATTGAATAATTCAAAAAATCTCTAATTTTTATTTCTAAAAATCTTAGTAGAAATTGGTATTATAAAATTTATGAAATGTGAATTATCTGTATTATTATATAAATATGAATAATTAGAATATTGATTATAGAATATTGAATATAGAATAATGATTATAAATACTTATTCTATGAAAAATTGTTTTATTTTGATGAAAATTTTAACGTATATTTTCTTCACACATATATTTATGAAATGAAAATACTGAGAACTTTCTATAAAAAACAGCAATTGCTATATCATTTCGAATTTAATTAAGGTCATGAGCGTGTTCGTTCGCCACAGAAATAATGACGTGAAGAGTTTCCACAACAATCATGATCTTATATGACAATAATAGATCATTTTTTCTCAGAATCTTCCGGTAAAAGTTCTCGTTTGTTGTTAAAGAAATAACATAAGAAATTAATTTGAAAAAATCGATTACATTATATAGGTTTATATAATGTAAATATTTAAAAAATAGATATAAGATAAAAATAAACTTTTTTTTATATCAAAATATAAAAAAGATTTTTTATTTTTTATTGTTTTTTGTATATATATTTGTATATACATTAAGCTGCAAGAAAAAATCAAAATTATAGATATGATTTTCTAATAGTGAAAAATATTTATCTCTATAATTTTTTTGATTTAATATATAATTTATATATTTTCACTAAAAGATAATGATAGTTGATTAATTTTTAATATTGCTAAACCTTTGAAGTTTTTTTTTAGAATATATTTTTAAGCATATTTCTTAATTTTTTGATACTTACTTTTATTGTATTATATCAATTTAAAATTTTTTCTATATTTTAAATTTATTAATATATTAAAATATATATCTAAAATGATTAAAATATAAATGAGTAAATTAAAAATAATTGTAAAATAATACTTCTTTTTTTTAATTTATTTCAAATCTAATCTTTTTTCACTCAAAGTTATTTCAAGTGAGATATA
>NW_006263609.1:429567-444100 GCF_000469605.1 Apis dorsata | reverse complement strand
TAAGAATTATATTATTACAAATTATTATATATAAATTTTAAATTAATAAATTATAAATTATTAAATAAAAATTTATAAAATCAATGAAAATAATTTTTAAATGCTTTGCTATAATTCAAAAAATTTGTTTTGATTAAATTCAGATTTTAAATATAATTTAAATTAAATATAATATTAAATATTATAAAAGGAAACTTAAAAAAAATAAGAATTATTCGCAAATAATTTCTATTTGTATCTATTTAAGATTCAATTATAGTCATTATATAGTCATAAGATTTAATTTATATATTCACTATATATCTATCTTATAAAATACTTACAGTATTTTTTTAAAATTATATTTTTTAAAATATAAAAAATCTCTAGTCATAAAATTAGAATTATATACAAAAAATGTAAGTTTCTACAATATTGTAATATAATAGATAAATTGTTTATGATTTCTCAAATTATTATTAAATATTTAGATAATCATATGTACAGAGAAATTAATTTTTCATTAATCCTTTGAATTTAATTTTTATTGGCCATTAATTATTTCAAATAAAATATATAACTCTCTATGTATAAATAATAAATGATAAATTCTAAATAAATTAAAATGAAAATAAATGAAAATATTGCAATTTATATATCGTAAAAGTTTTTAATTCGAGACAACAGATTGTTCTTTTAAATTTATCTCTAAATTCTATATATATAAAAATGTTATCTTTTTTTTCAGTTGAAATTTTCTAATATTTTTTAATCTTATATTAATTCAGTTATTAATATATATTTTTGTAATACAATTTAAATGTTAAAAATATAAACGTTCTTTAAATATTTCTCTACTATTTCATGGGATTTTAAATTTTAGTCACGAAATTATTGTAAAATGATCGCTCTTTTCAATTGATGAAACAACGTGAATCGGAATACGATCTCCTTTCACCATATAACTGAGAAAGTTTAAAACATTGTCAAACATGTGGAATACGTATAAATGTGCATTACTATAGCATCTGAATACAAATAAGTACTTCCTTTGGATGGTTTCCAATTATGCAAAATCAAAAGTGGTGAACACAAAAGAAAATATATATATATTATTAATAATATAACTGTATATATTGTGTGTGTATTCATAGAAAAAGTTCATGAAATGTCTAAACATAAACTTTTAATTCGTTTAAACAAAATTTAAATTTAATAGCATTAAAAAATCAATTTCAAAAAGTGATAAATGTTTTCATAATATTATAACTATAGTTCGTTGAAGAATTTATTATTTTATACATTTCAGATTTATGTTATTCATTATCATGCGTTTCACTTTTTCATTTAGTAAAGTGATATTTTAAATTCACAATTAGAAAAAACTATTAATAATGTTACATTAATAATTTATATTATTAATTATCTTAATTTATCTTAATTTATTTAATAGTATATAACAAATTGAATTTTCTACTATTGTACAATTGTAATTAAGAAACTTATGTGTACGCTTACCTGTGTACAGATCCTAAGAATTAGTTTAATTCTATTATTAATTTTACAATATATTTAATTTTATGTATTTACAAAATAATGCACAATTAAATTAATTTATATATGAATGGAAAAATATTTTTATTCTATAAGTAATTCTTAGTATAAAAGACAAAAATAAAAATAGAAAACAGACCTCAATAAAACGCACATTTCTACAAAAATATACAATCACAGAAATATTTATATTCTTACAAAAATTACAAAAATTTAATCTTTTTAATTTTTCTTTTTAATTTTTTCCTAAATTTTTAATAAAACTTTATTAGAACCTAATAAATTACATATGTAGTAATTTTTTTTTAGCAGAATATCACTTTAACGAAATGAAATTAATGTTCAAAATTTTAATATAGTTTTGTAATAATACGAGTTTAAATTAGACAAAATATTAAATTATAAAATGTTTAGTTTTTAATATTTTTTTTTTTTGTTATGAAAAATGTTTGCAAATAAAATTGTTTTCAAAATTGAAAAAATGATATAATTTTTGGAGATTGATTTCACTCCCTCAAAGAAATTTTCTGTCGATAAAAAAATTGTTCCATATATAACTCATTAAGCTCTACATAAACTTCAATAAAATTAAATTTTAAAATTAAAATTTTCAAATAAGATGATTTTCTTGTAATATAAATATACAAATATTTCTGTGACTGATTATATATTTATTTATTTTACAAATAACTAACTTACTAATAACTATTGACTTATATTGACTTAGTGCTATTAGTATTCGCTGGCCGTAATAAAATTGAAATCGTGTATTGGAAACATTAGATTTGTCTCATTTATATTTTGATACACGAGATCAAATAATAAAAAAGTTCTTAAAATTGAAACAATGATACAGTCAAATATTTACAATTAAAAATTGTGTCCTTCAGCCTTCATATTTTTTTTCATAATATTTGCGTCATCGTTTAGCTCGTGATACCTATAAATAATGTCATTATTATTTCATATAAATTTAATAATTAGCAATCAACAATGTTTCTATCTTTATTCAAATAATTTTCTGTTTTTAAAATTATTGAAAAAATACCAAAAAAAAAAACGCAAGAATATCATTTAATTTAACATTTTCAATGTTTGATGATCACCTTTGAATGTCCAGAATAAAGTATTGGTCCATCCGCAATATCGTCAATTTCCTCATCATTTTCGTCCGGATTCAACGAAGCAAATTCTTCGTGTTCCATGATTCCCCACAAAGGGATGTTCTCCTTTCCCGTGGATGCTACAGCAAGATTATTTACAGCTTGTGGAAGTACTTGATAAGCTTTTTCGATAGCCTCGAATTCGTTTAAATTATTTTTATTGTTGCTTGTATCATTGACAATCAGTTCACTTGATCGTTGCAAATTTTTTTGTTCTTCTTTCCTTTGTTGTTTTTTTAAACCGCTTTTCGAAGGTACTTCCGGTGTTGGTAATGGCGTTACCACGTAAACTCGTTCTTTATTTACAGGCGATATTGACACAGAATGCGATTCCCATGTCGATTTTTCTTCTATTGCGGACTTATTTACACTATGCACGCTACTGCTTTTTAGATTATTTATGTGTGCAATTTTCACGGACTGAAAATTAACAATTAAGATATTTATGAGAAAAATCGATAAAAATTATACGAATAATTACTATATTATACAAATATTATAATTATACAAATATTATTAAAGCATATTTAAAGAAAGATAAATTAATAAAAGTAGCAAAAATTTTTTAAAAAAATTTTAAATTGTTATAAAAATTAAAATGTTAAAAATGAATTTTTGAATAAGTTTTGTTTTTTAGTGAATTTTAATATTTTTAATTTTATGTTACAATATCTATAGAAATATTAAATATATAAAAAAAATTATATGTTGACAATAAATACGTATAATTTTATATCATATTAATAAGAAAATTATATTTCAAAAAATATTCAAAAAATATTCAAAAAATATTTATTAGATAAGTAGATTTTTCTTCAAAGAGCTAAATATTTAAGATATGAATTATTTAAATTAAAATGAATCTTAAAAATAGAAAAATCTATTTATATTTCTATAAAATATATATATATTCTAATAAAATATATATATATTTTATTTATATATTATATATTTTATATATAATATTCTAATAAAATATATATATATTTTATTTATATATTATATATTTTATATATAATAATATATAAATCTATTTATATAATCAGTTTTCTTAAAGCATGAATCTTTTTATCATAAAGTTCTATTTCGAATTCTTGCTTTAGTATTTCTTTTTTCACTTAACGACAAATTTAATTTAATTTAAAAATTTTAAAAACTTTTTAAACAAAAATATCCTGATTAAAAAATTCAATTTTAAATATAATTTAAAGATAATTCATAAACAGATTAGTAAATACTATAATATGTATCTTTTTTTTTTAATAAGACAAATAAATTAAATATATAGTTCAAAAAATATATTAATATCAGAAATATATTTTTTTATGAATATTTATAATATAAAAAAATTTCAGATTTTTTGCATTTTATATGGTAATAATGATTTAGAGATTACTGTAGAAAAATAATATCAAAAATATTAATAATAGTAAAGCATCATTATTATAAATACACTGTAAATCATTAATTCACAATTTACAAGATGAAAAATAACAATTTGAAAATAAATGTAAGTAAATGAAAGGTGAAAATTAGAGTTTATAAAGGTAGCACATAATAAATTACCGGCTGCATTTCTTCAATATGATTACTTGCAGATCCTTCGTGTTCTACTTCATTGAAACTAAAGCCAGCCAAAGAATAGGTTTTCACACTTTCATTGTGATTTTTCAACTGGTTCCCGTGGTCGCCTGGTTCCGTCGTTGTCAAGTATTCAGTTGGAATTTTCTTTGATGGCGAAAGATAAGGATGCAAGGAACTAGGTAAAATCGTGCTAAATGTTGTAGGTTTTGAATATTCCTAAAGAAAAATATTTTATTAGTTATTTTTTATTCTCTTTATCACAATAATTTTGTTCTGCGATATAGAGAATCATCTATTGAAAAAAAATATTAATCATATTAATATTAATCATATTAATATTTTTTTTACTATTATATTCAATATTTTTTATATTTTTTATATTTTTTGGAAAATTAAAAAAGAATTGTTAAGAATTAGAGTTGTGTCATGTATATTAATTAATTTGAACAATTTAAAATTAGAAAAGAATTTAATAAAAAAAATCATCATGATTTCTAATTTTCAAAAAAGATAATAAAATAAATAAAATTTTTCTTAAAAAAAAAGAAATATGAAAATTATGTAACAAGTATAGAAAAATTAACTAAAATCAAATAAAATCTGGGTAAAATCATGATCTATTTATAAAGTAGTTTAAAACTTTCTAGCATCCAAATATCGTCATTATTTTAATGATTTATCAAAAACATACACGATTTCTATTTATTAAAATTATAATTTTACATTTGTTTTTCATTTTATCGTTTTTAAAATTATAAAATTTTATTTATAAGAACTTAATTTTAAATAATTTTTCTCCTTTATTATATTATATAACTAATAAGATATATGTGTATTTTTTTTTATAATTTGTAAGCTTACTTGTATCGTCCAGTTATCGATATTTTTTTGTAATCTGCGTACGTCAATAGAATTGTTTGTTTTTGTTGTAATGCTTCGTGAATTCTCTGGTCTTAGTGATTGCACGTTCAATTTGTTCGAATTGTTAAAATTGAATTGCGATTGAAATTGATTAATAACCCGAATTTCATTTCTATATTCTTGTTGCAGGTAATTATCATCGTTCAATTCACTTCGAGGAGGAATCTTTCTTGATTGTGTTCGATTGAAATTAGTTTTAACACTCCAATCTCCGTAAGATTGTTGAAACGGAATTGGCGTATATTCTGACGTATAAGGTATGATGACTTGTACCTAAAATATTATTATTTTAATAAATTTATATAATTCAGACATATGAAATATTTGTGACATTATAATTAGAAATATTACTTATAATATTAATATTATTTATAAATTCACATTTTGTGTGTATTTTGTGTAATATATCAATCAAATAATATTGAAGATAAAGAAAAAAAGATTATAAATGTTATTAAGTAAAATTTCATATAGTTTTAATCTTCTCTTTATAAGATAAAATTTTTAATTAAATTTAAGAAGACCGTATATACTATATTGCTTCATCATTTTATTAATATATATTTCGAATAATTCAACTTTATAAATAAACTAAAATATATAATAATTATTATTATAAATAATAATATATCAATCTTTTACATGTTATAAAATTTAATTTATTATATTAATTATATCAATATTTCAATTATTATTAAAATTAAATCTCGTTGAAAAAGAAATTTACGCAACAAATTTACAATTATTTTATTTTAATAATTATTATATTTTAAATTCACTATAATTTTTCTATAAAAATTCTATCGTAATATATTATCATATATGAATTCTTTTATTTTACCTACTTGTTTATTTCGCTTCATATTTTGTTGCTTCTGAAACGTATCTTTGACATTTCTTAAATCTACACTATCTTGCTTCCAAAAATTCTTAGTTTCTAGAACAGAATTGTTTGGTTTAGCAAGATGATTCAAAAACGCTTGATTTCTCGAAGAATCGTTCGACGTATTCATGGATAAACTTGGCCACAAATATCCCGGCTGTTCGGATGGCGGAATATATGAAACATCTTGTTGATTCGTATATTGTGTAGTAATTGTTGACATTTCGACATCCTGATTTTTATTATTATTATGATTTAAAAGAACCTCATTAATAGTTGTCGAAGCTCCAAAAATATTGTTAATACTTTGAATATCCAACGAAGTATAAGAATCAGTCGGTTTAACAAAGTTCGATGAATCCTCGAAGTATATATTGTCGGTTTCTAAACTATAATCTGTAGTTGTCTTCATCGTATTATCGGAAAAATCATCGATATCGTTGTATCCATTAGTGGAAGTCGGCCATTGAGTATCTGTTCGACTTTCGCCATTTTTCGTCAGATCCAACAGTGGCGATTCTTCATAGTGTATTGATTCCTCTTTCGAGGCAAAACTCGTTTCAGGTGTCTGAGTCGTTACATGAGAATCTTTCACGACACTTCCGCTAGGAGACAAATCAGAATAATTCAAATTTCCTACATTTTGGTGAAAAATTGAAGTACCGAAGTTTGCCGATGGATTTAAATCTGGCGGTAAATAATTCAAATCGATATTCGGGATTGGGTTCGATTTAAACGATTCTTGATAATCATTTTGATTGAGGAATTTGTGATTTTTAAGATTCGAACCAAAACTATTAACAGTATTCTGAACGTGTGACACAGGTTGATTTATAACTCCGCCATTTTCTTGGTTCAAGATCGAAGGATTATTGCTATATCCTTGATCAAAAAATGGTCTTGATATAGAAGATTGAATATTGAGAATAGAACTGTCGTATGATTCTTTATGATCTGTAAGCCCTTTGTTTATTTCATTTTGGTTTTGAAGTATTCCTTCATTAACTTCCGTTCCAATGGATCTTACATCATTGTTGTTATGAATATTATAGTGTTCGTCGTTAATTTCGGGGCTTTTGTATTCTTGGCCACTTAATGGTATTACAGGAAGAGGCGGTGATTTGAAATTTTCTATCTCTGATGGATTTTGAAACGGTCTATCGAAAGGTTTTATCTCGTACAGTGGAGACATTGATGCAGAATATAATTGTGGATTTGGTAATGGATTGTTGAATGGATTTTGATTAACGGGTGCCTGAGAAATTTCTGGTATTTTGATCTCATGCGAAGCAGCGAATTGGACGTCGTGATTTGCTTGATTGCTAAGAGGGAGATAACTGTTCGAAAATTGGGCAGGGGGAGGAGGAAGAGAAGGATAATTGTCAGAATGACCTCCACTTTGCATTGGAATCCAAGGAACTTTATTACAAGGATTGCATTGTTTCCCTTTATTCGTTGATACATGAATTGCACGTGGGTCTTTCTGAGTACGTTGCATATCGAGAAAATTGTCTGAAGGGACATTGTAAAATTGTAAACTTGGACCAGGGGGAGGGCTATGTGGTGGACCAAGATGGGGGACGGAAGAAGCTGTGTGCAAGAGACCAGGATATTGAGCAGGAGCGGATGAACTAATAGGGAAATGTAGAGATGGACTAGTTTGAGATCCAATTGAAGGATGAAGAAGCGAACCAGTTTGAGATTCAAATGGAGGATAAGGTGGTGGAGGTGGAGGTGGACCAAGTTGCAGAGCAGAATGCAAATTAAATGTTGATGGGGCATAAGATTGAGGGGATGAAGGATAAGATACTTCAATGTGTGATGGTGGTTTTAATGGTGCAGAAGTGGAAGAACCGTAATTAAAGGGATTTAACCAGTTCATCAATTGTGAGAGATATCCTGGTGATTCCGTTGGCAAAGAATTTGTCACTCTTCCTGTTCTCAGAGAATGAGATTTTGATATCGGAGGTGGAACTAAATATTCATTTAATCCGATCCTTCGACTGCGACGACTAATATTTGGACCATTAAAGAACAATTCGCTTCGATCAGTCTTCAAACATGAGGATGTATCACATATAAAGATGAATAGCAATAATGTTAACGAGACCTATAAAAGCATATATATTGACGATTAGATTAAATTTTAAATTTACTTCGTATTTAGATATTCCACATTATCTTTAAAACAAAAGTGTATAACTATAAAATATAACATAAAGTGTAAAATATATAAAGAATAAAATTTCCAAATATAGATTTATTGAAACGATTTGATATCACATATATTACGAGAAATAATATATCATAAATTCAATAATAATTAATAAATATCAGATTTCTAACAGAGAAAATTCATGAATGCATATTCTAAGAAAACTGTATACTTCTCACAGTAGCCAATAACTATGGAAAATAAACATATAGAGTAAATTGAAGTAGGTCATTTCCTGAGGAACTTTCAGTACCGTTTTGAATTATGCCAGAGCTACATAATTTCTCTTAAATTAAAATACTTCTATATTTCTATACTAATTATATAAATTTTATTTCCACATTTTATATTTAACCAATTATGTATTTTCGATTTAACAAGATACTTTAAAAGATGCTAAAAATGAATGAAAATTATTTTTATAATTATATGTAAATATATTTAGTCACAAAAAAGTATTCGCATTCTACGTTACAAAAATTTAAAACTTTTTAATTCTTTATTTTTAAAAAATTTTTTTACTTTTAATAAAATTTTGTGTATAATGAATACATGTGTAACAATTTTTTTTAAATAGAACATTATTTTAAATAAGAAAATGAAATCAGTATTTCAGTACTACTTCTTTCAGAATTCAGAATTTTAAATTATAAATATTTAATGTTTTATCATTTTATTGTAAAAAATATCCTTAGATAAGATTGTTTCCAAAATTAAAAAAATATTGAAACTTTTGGAGGTTAAGTTCATTCTCTCAAAAGGATTTATCAGTAAAAAAATTACTTCATGTATAATTCATGTAAAATAATATAATTATGTTTTACACAGATATAAAATTAAAATTTTCTTGTAACATAGGATATAAATATTTTTTTATATCTTGATTATATAGATATAACAATAGTTCAAACTTCGTAAAAACTAATTATTTATTAGTCTTCTTCTTCATCATTGTATAAATTAATATTTGAATAAATTATCAAAACAAAAGGTTAGAAAGGGGAGCAAGCATAATATAAAATCAAGTATATAGAAGATTTGAACGGACAACTATGAGTTTCTCACGAGTTACAAAGTCAATGGTGTTCCTGTGGACTTCCACGTATTATTTTACGTTTATCGTGAAATATGCGAACGTGTGAGAAAGAACGAGAGTATTCGTGGATCACCGTATTTATCGCGAGAACCAGAACTGCATAAGAAAGTGAACAAACGGAAACGAAAAAAAAAAAAAAAAGACATAGTCTCCTCATATCACTTTTAAACCTAGTAACATCAAAGTCAGTGTGCTTTATATTTTTAGCTCCAGACAAGAAAATAGCAAAATGTGCAATTTTTTGTCATTCGTTGTCTTTTTAAATATTTTAGAAAAGAAGAGATAAGATAATATGATTTTTAAATGATTAAAATAATTTTTAAATGAATTTTAAATGATTTTTAAAAATTAAAATAAATAATTTGATAATAAATTTATTATTTAATTGAATTTGAATCGAGAATGAGATTTGTTTCGAATAATATTTTGAAAATAATTGAACTTTTATATTATATTAATTGTTGCTTGATAGGCAATAACAATAATTTTATTGTCTATATTATTTTTAGTTCTTGTTAAAATCGGATTTTTAACACATTTAACACATTTTTATTTCTTTGCTTCAAAGAAAAATTCTTAATAAACTTTCATATTATTTCAATTGTACATATATATAGCAATGTATGTAATTGATACAATTTATTTAGTCAATTAAAGAAATTTGAGATATGAATATTTAGAAATATGATAAACTAAAGAAACAATATTTATTTTTTAATTGAAAATTGTTCCTGAAATATTACATTCAAAATAAATATTGAACAATAAATTTGTAGTAATAATTGTAATAATAAGAAACAATAATAACAAAAACATTTATAAACACAATTATTTTTATCAAAAATAAAAACAAATAACAAATAATTTAGATTATAAAATAAAAAATAATGAATCATTTAATAGAAAATACATTAATATATTCTTTATATGAAATATTTTATTATAAATATTTTTTATTTATTTATTTTCGATATTATATAGAAATAAAGTTTAAATATTAAATATAAATATAAATATGCTTTTTATATAAGAAAATATAAAAAATTAACAAACATATTTTACTCTTATTAAACACTTTTATTTTAATTTTAAAATTCATCATTTATACATAATGCAGAATTATTATTAAATCATATACTTAAGATATATTTGTAAAAAAATTATTATAATATTTATAACGATACTCTTACTAGCAAGATATAGATAATTGCGTTATTAAAATTACATTGTCATCTAATTTTGGTTATCAAAAAACAATATGTACTCGGTCGTGAGATAGATCTTTTCTTCATTAAAGAATAGATGGTTCACACACAGTAATAGTAAAGATATATAAGAGATATTCAGTATAGCAGGGATAATGTAGGTAAGTGGGCTGTGGGTATTACGAGAGTCGGCCTACAGTGAAAAGATGTAATATGTGGTTGCATGTAATCTGTATAAAGCGCATTCAGCAAGGTGTTAGTGCGCTCATGTGAGAGATACTTGTGCCAGAATAAATATCGACGCTAATCGAGACTAACCAATCAATAATGAGACTGCAATTTTCTTCTGATTATTTCAAATTGAAATAATATCGAAGTTTATTAAGAATTTTTCTTTGAAGCAATGTGTTAAAAATCCTATTTTAACAGGAACTAAAAATAATATAGACGATATAAAATTATTCTTATTGTCTTTAAATAATATAGTTACACTATTAGTTAATCAGAAAAAGTTTAAAATAGTAAATAATATTTAATTTTTTGTTGACTTTTAATATCATAAAATTAAATAATTATGATGAGAATATTAGATCAAAAGATAAAATTTTCCAATATGTACATTAACAAGCTTAACATATGGAAAAGTATAACAAAAAATTATTGATTAATAATAATTGATTGTAGAATTAAATGAAAATGAAAATATATAAATTGAATGAAATCATGATGCAACAGTGAATTTAGTTTTCTGATTAATAGAAATTTTAATAATTGTTAACAGAGTTTTTTTAATACCATTTCTCAATATGATTCTTTAATAATTGTTAATAGAGTGTTTTTTAATATTTCGATTTTATTCTAACTTATCTCAATACATAATTTTGTCTGTGTGTAATCTCTTTATAAGATAACTGTAAAAAATTAACTTTCAAACAGGAAGATTCTGTTTGTTGAAAACTTAGTGACAAGAGATAAAGTGAAAATCTTAAAATCTTACTCTTAAAAAGAAACAAGTTCTAACGGTTTTAACGAACTATCTTGAATGGGAAAAACAATTTCAAGAATACCTTGATAATAAGAGTTAATTATTGCGCATATCAAACATATTCCGATTTTTAAAAGATAGAAAATAATAAATAAAGAATATTTAATATTTTTGTTCATTTTAATCAATATATAGATTAAATTAAATTAGATTAAGTTTGAACATTTAGTTTTTTAACAAATGAGAGAAAATAACAAATACAGAATATATATTTAATATTTTTGTTTTCGATATTTTGTAATCGACATATAATCGATAAGTTATTTTTATACATATTATACATATAATTATATTATACATATATTATACATATAACATAATAAAATGATCAAACAAATTTTATTTAATTTTCGAATATTTGATATAAATACGATATTTAATTTTCGAAATTATAATAAAATCTAAACAATGTTAGAATAAATCATGTTTTTTATTTTTATTATCGAAACAAATATTTATTCTAGATAAATGATTAATAGTATAATTGCAATATTAATTATTGATAACAATCTATTAATAAACACATGAAAATCATTTCTGATTGTAAATCTTTTTACATAATAATTAACTAATATTAGTAATAAGAAGTGATAAAATTATATATAAATATATATGAATATATGAAAAAATGAAAATTATAAATATATGACAAATTATATATTATATATTACATTATATATTATAATATTACATAATAATATATTATATTATTATATATAATAAATTATATAAACATATAAATTACAATTTTATAATAAGACAATAAGACTAATAATAATAAAACAATCAATCAACTTATTTATTCAGAATTATGTATAAAAATAAATATTTTTTATAATTACAATTCAATTATGAAAAACAAATTTAATATTAAAAATTTAAAACAAAAAAACAAGTAACATTTATATTACGTAATAAGTATTCAAAAGAAAAAAAGAGGAGAGAACATAAAAATAGAATTTAAACTCTAATCATACTTAATAAGGTCATAAAGCTTATTCAAAGAAAATCCGTATTGACATTGATAAGAGGAAGAAACGTGCAAACGGAAAGCGACAGATTTAGGTCGTATTCGGAAGAGTTTCGCTCCTATGTTGGCACTATGCCAAACGACGAGGATCATTCGAAAGCGTCGAGCATATGTTTCCCTTGTATCGTTCACGCATTCTTGTTGGATCATGTGTGATTGACAATTCATGATGTATACAAATCAGTCTTAACTTTCAAAAGCATTTGCAAATGATCATATCCGCGAATTAATTTCCTATTTCTTAGTAGTTTGCCAAAAATCAAATAAAAAAATCGTAGCAAAATTTTTCAAATCAAGAAATGCAATATGCAATTATATGGAATTTATAAAATATAATATATAGTATTTGAAATTTTTTATATATCTTTTATATTTATCTATAGAGAAGTAAGTGTGTTATATTTTAACTATTAAAAGTGTATAAATTAGTAATGTTTATTATTTGTGTCAGAAAATATTTTCAAATTTTTAACAAAAAATTAAAATGTCTAAAAATAAAATTTTTTTATATAAATATATAAAAGAATGATTAAAATGATTATAATGAAAGATAAAAAATATGTGTATTTTGTTCATTTCTTTTAATAAATATATGATTTGAAATTTTAATAAGATTAATAATGTATTAACATTAGATATATTTCTTCAAACTTATACGTTTTTCATATTTTAAGTTAATATTATTTTAAAAAAAAATATTATATAAGATTTAAAATAAATTAATATTTTTATGTATATATCTTATTCTATGTTCTTATTCTTATTTAAATTGATATTTTTATTTCGTTGAATTGTTAATGGAATTGTAAGTATATATGATGAAATGAAAATGTATATTTCAAAATAATATTGAAATTAATTTCTTCGTAAAAATTTGACAAAAAAATTTAAATAATAGAAAATTTAAAGAATAATAATAGAAAATTTAAGAAAAATTTAAAAAAATAAAATTTAATCTCAAAATATTTTAATTTTGAAGTTATTTTAAATTGTTTATTCACATTTATCAAATAAATTAATATCATACTCATATTTTAATGTTGTAAATAATTTATTAATTTATTGAAAATCGAAAGTAAACTGATCGTAAACGGATGTTAAAAAAATACTTAAATTTGGTCATGTCGTTGGATTATTGCGTTGCCAGACTTTGAATTCGTGATTTTTAACTTTCGCTTGCTATGCTTTGCATGATAAATCAAATACTTGTTCTTTTATAGAATTCTACACAAAGAAACATATATTTAGTTCTAATAAAAATTTTAAATTAAAAAGCATAGGTTAATAATTTTAATTTTAAGAGAATAATTATTCAATTCTTCTTTCAACTTTATTACCAGTTATATTTTAAAGTAAATAAATAAGTAAATAATAATTTTTTCCTAATACATAATAACCAATTATATTATTCCATAATATTTTATTATTTGTAACTTTCAAAATATACGTACATAAAATAATTTTTTTTTGAAAAAAAATTAAAAAACAAAAATATATTTCTTAATAAAACATAAAATTTTTTATTTAATTAAAATAAAAAAATAATTATGCTTTTTTTATTTTGTATTAAAATTAATGTTCCATTAGCATTAATTATAATTTAAAGATAATTTATGAATTAATAAAGAATATATAAAAATCCAAAAATTAAACAATAGAAATTATAAAAAAATTTATACAATATATACAATATATAAAATTAAAGTATATTTATATATATATATATATGTAATATAATATGAAATTTATCTGAAAAAAAATAGTAATTTTCTTCGTCAGTACGGCTTTCGCCTCATAAGATGGTTAAAAAGTCGAACATTTACTCTCACAAATATAATGCAAAATCAATAAAATACAT
>NW_006263609.1:420380-429496 GCF_000469605.1 Apis dorsata | reverse complement strand
AAAAAGATAAAAAAAAAATATTAATGTTATTATATAGAAAAAAAAAATTTTTAATAATTTAGAAAAATATTTATTTTTTTATCATATAGAATTAAATTTTGTAGGATACTTAATTATAAAATTAAATTTTTTATAATTAATTTGAAAAATTAAAATAAAAAGATTATATTATATATAATTTTTAAAAGCATTTTATATCTTTATCTTATATTATATATTACAATCTTATATTATATATCTTTATTTATTAAAATGAAAAAATTACAACATTCTCATAATATAATGATTTGATATATTTTTATGAACAAATTAATAAAAAGTGAAATAAAAGGCTGAAAAGCTTTAAAGATATTACAAGAAAGATTTCAAACTTGCTTATATTTGATTTTATATCTTTTTTAATATTTTCTTTTTAAATTTTTAATGACTATACATATATATATATATTAAATTAAATCTAATTTATATCAATTAAGAACAAAATAAAATTAAAATAAATATAAAATTTAAATAAATATGAATTAAAATAAGCATAAAAATAATAAATAATATGTAAAATAACATATAATGTATTATCCAACATGTAAATTATCAAAAATTTTAATATCACAATGTTATTATTTATCTAAAATTTGAAGAAATTTTGTTAATTTAAAAATTATTATTATTTAACTTAAGAAATGAATTATGCATTTAATTAATAATAATTATATACAAACATTTTTATATTTTCCAAAATATAATTATTTTTCATTTATTTGAAATTTAAATCAAAATAATTAATATTGTTTTTCTTATTTAATATTATAATTTTTTCAAACGAACAATTAATTATATGAAATTTTAAAATATATTTAAAGATATTTCAGAAATAAAAATTTAAATATAAAAATCTTAAAAATTATCATTCTTCTTTGAGGATAGGATAGTCGTACTAAAATAACATTTTTCTTTAATTTAAAAAAAATTTAATTAAAATTGCTATTATTTGAAACGAAATTAAATGTTTAATAAACATTTTAATTTAAAATATGATTTATACTCACTTGAAGAATATTCATGTTTCACTGTTTATATTTTAGATCCTTTTCATTAAAAACATATCACAAAAACCAAATTAAAACTTTTCAATTTGATTGTCACACTTTTTAATTGAAAAGAAACAATTTACAAAAAACCATGTAATTTGAAGACAGCAAAGAAAGAGATAAAAATTCAATGTTTCATCCTTGATAACACACAATTGAAATGAGCGTGATGCGGAAGAACTATCACTTCTTCACAGTAAGATGTATCGAAAAAGAAGGACACAAAGCGAAAGAGATTTTGTACAAGAGAATTTCAAAGAGCAAGGAGAATGAAGAAAAAATAGGAAGAAAGGTGCACGTTTTAGTAGGGTCAAAGAGAGAGTCCATTGAAGTGTCTTCCATGCAACACGCTTATATACATTTGCTCCTTCTTTCCTTCCTTGTCTCTTTCTCTCTCTTATTCTCTTACATCTCTTTATCCTTTCTTTTATTCTTAAAGAATCGAACTCCTTTTCTATCTACCAATCTCTCTCTCATGTATATATTTCTACGAAAGTTCTTTTATTTGTTAAACAATCTAGAGAAAATTTATTTAATTTTAGGGTTGTTTGAGAAAACTTGAATTGATGATTTCAAACAGATAATTCCAAATGTAATATTTTATTATACTTTTTTACAGTTTTTTATTATATATATATATTATATTTTTTATTATATTATCTATATATATTAGGATATAAATATAGGGATAAAATTTTTTTTTATTATTATAATAATGAATAAAAGTCACTTTTTATAGAAATATTTAAATCTAAATTTGACTGACAATTACTACTACTGCAATTTAAAAATTATTACTTGTTATTATCAATTTTACAAACTTTTGTTTAATAGTTTATAATAATATGAATTTTATTTTTGATAAATAGTATTTCTTGTTATATAAATATAATTTTGGTTGAAAAGATTTCAAGTTAGTAGATTAAAAGAAATAATCATTTCAATAATAATATTTTCAATTTATATGAACATTATTTTACGTATTATTTAATGTATTATTTTAAAATATCAATAAATTCATAACATAAGATTAAGGAAAAAAATATTATAATAGTATTTTTGTACGCTGTCAATATATTCATAGGACATCTTTGATTTTAGAAAAAAATAAGTACAAAAGTTGATACAAAAATATCAATTAAAGTTTATTTATTAAATTATAAGCAATTTAAGTTTTATTAGATGAAGTGAGAAGAAAATAGAATACGATAAAACATATTTACTCTTTTTTCGTTTCTCTTTGTTTAATACAAATTTCAATTATTTAAAACTTAATAAAGAAAAAATGAAGCATAGTAAATAAAATATCATAAGAGTAACATATTTTTAAAAATATTTTTAATAAATTAACAATTATTAATAATACAAATTAATAATAAAGTGGAAAAATTTATCATCTACTGAAAGAAATATGAAATATAATTAAATAATAATAATTATCTTTTAACATATCATTTATTTTTTGTCAATGAATTATATTATCATTTCTCTTTGATTTTATCTTTTGATTCTTTTTTAATATTCTTTTTTCGATTTGCGAGTATTCACTAGATACTTTCAATAAACTCTCTTAAACATTTGTAAAATATGAAAACATGTTACAATGTTAAATATATAGTTTAACAATGTTAAATATATAGTTTAACATTGTTTATTATTTATTCTCCGTACATAACATTATTTGTATAAAAACATTTTAAATCATTAAAAATTCATTTATTTTCTTAGCTTGATGATTATATTAGATATATATTATTATTAATTTTTCCTATTATATATATTTTTATTATATTATTATATTTATTACATATTTTTATTTATATTTGTATAAAAGAACAATTTGTGTATCTCTATATATAACATTAGCGTTATATTTACCTTATATCTTCTCAGAATTAAGCAGATATGCCACAATAAAACAATAAATCAATAAATTCAGCGACGTTAATATAATATCGTTGCAATGATTAAATCAAGGAACATTTTCTTTTCGGTTCTTCGAGTAAAATTCATTTTCTACGAACCAATATTCAAAATGAGAGTATTTCTCATTGTATTTCTCTTTATCTTTATTTTGATTCAATCAGGGATACTTCAGATAATTCCTTCTGGAAGATCGTGCACAAGACAAGGATACTTTGAAATTATTGATGGAACGTGTAAAAATTATTATTTCTGTGTCTACAATGGAGTCGCATTCGTTTCATACGATCTGAAGTGTTTAGATTCGACTGTATTTAACCCTACAACGAATACTTGCACTGCAGATTATATTTGCAATCAAATTACAGTGGATCCTTGTCCCTTTGGAGTTGGTAGATTTCCAATAAGTGATTCCAATTGTCAGAAATATTATTTTTGTTATGTGGATAATGGAAGTTTTATGAGATATAATTTGACATGTCCAAATAATTTACAATTTAATTCGAAAACAAAACAATGTATGTTACCATGTCCAACTTCTTCACAAACTTCTTCTTTATCCTGTACAAGTTGTATATTACAATAAAAAATTGTATATTACAATAAAAAATGTACAATAAATAACAATTGATATGATAATAGATACGAATTAACATTGTTGTTTTATCTTATACTTTTAAGACGCTGTTTTGATAATCAAAAAAATTATTTTCTGTTTATTTTCATGATTATTTTTGTTATATTTCTACCACTATAAATTATAAATTATAATAGAGAAATATAATTTTTTATTTAAAATTATATAAAATTTATTTTCAATATGTAATTAAACAATATTTCTATTAAAATTAATCATAAACCATAAATCTAACTAATGAATGTAATTAAATATTTTTAGAACCAAAAATTTCAAAAAACAAAATTTTATATGATAAGGAAATATTATTGTATATTATATATTTTTTAATCCATAATTGTAAATTCAAGACAATTTTATCACAATAAAATGTAATCATATATATATTTCAAAATATAAATATATTTTTTTCTTATAAACTTATATAGATTTTGTTTTTTTCTTATAATTTATATTATAGGAAAAATTATTATACTTATAATTTATAAATGTATATTACATTATCGATATAATATTGGGATGTGAAAATTTAATTCTCTTAAATATAAATTTGATTTCTAAATTATTTATCTAAATTGTATGTAACATCAACATATATAAAATGACATGTTTTTTAATAAAATACTAGTAACTTTTATTTATAGGAGATTAAAAAAATTAAGAGAAAAAGATTAAATGATAATATTATATGTTATAATGATATAATTTGTGATCTTTAAATTTCCTTCTCATTTTCCTTTTCATTTTTTTTTAAGTTTTTGTTGTAACTTTTTCATGTCTTCAATGTTTACTAATGTTTTCTAGTAGAATAACAAGATGAAAAAAATATAACTTTCTATTTAAAGAAAAAAAGTTGATCTTCAAGTTAATTATTAAAAAATGCAACAAAGCAAAAGTAAATAATTGTATTTTCCCTTTAAAATTATGAAATTTTTATATTCAATATTTTTTTTGAAAATGCATTGTTTTGTTATTTAAATTGAAAATTTTTAAATGAACATATATATATTTTCAAAGATGAAATAAATACAATTTCTATTTTGATCATAGCAAATTGCAGAGGGCGTAACAAACACTACTTATAGAATTTATCATTATATTTTTAAAAACTGCGTTACCGACTAATTATCAATATTGAAGAATCAATTCAACAAAAATTATATTTAATGATTTATTATTAAATTCAATATTCATACCATTTTCGAAGCTAAAGATCAGATTAAAAAAAAATTTAATTTAAAATATTTGTATATGTATTGTATATATATATTGTATATATTGTATATATATATTGTATTTACAAATACAAAAACATAAATTGTAATATGAATTGTTATATGTATATTATATATATAGTATTCAATTCACATTCAATTTTTTTTTTATTTTGATATCGCAGATTTTTTATTAATTTTAATAATTTAATTAAATCAAATTTTTTTTTTATTCATAAGAATTTAAGATTTCTGAAAAAAATTTTTAGATATAGAAGTTTATTATTTAAAGATTCGAAAAAAATTTTCATTCAATAAATATTTACAAAAAAAACATTATTAAAAATCTGAAAAAATTATAATTATATATTATAACTTATTTTGAAATTGATATCAAAAGCAAAACTAAATCTTATCTTATTAGATTAATTTAGTATTAATTTAGTATTTTTTTTAGTATTAATTTATTTTAATTTATTAATTTATGATTTAATCGAATGAACTTTATAAATAACGAAATATATGATATTATATAAATAAGTAAATACAAAAACTAGTACATAAACATGTCGATTGAACTTATTTATTAAATTACAAATAACTTAAATTTGTATTAGATAAAGAAACAGAGATATAGCAAAATTATGATGAAAATAAAACTATTTCTATTTTAATAAGCTATTTCTGTCTCGCTTCCTCTATCCCAAATTTAAATCCAAATAACAAAAAATTAAAAATTATTCATTTAAATTCGCTTTTTTCATTAATAAAACTTTCTGATCAAAATATATCTGAATTTTCCCAATATTCTATTCATATTTGAATATTTTTAACATTAGCTAATAAAATATAATTTTCTAATTGCTAAAAGAAAAATATATATATTTACTTTATTTATACCCGATATTATACTTTCAAATTATTGTTCAATATAATATGTATAATATGTATTCGTGTATTATTCGATTATGAAATTAAGATATATACATGGATCTTTCAGTTGATTAAAGTTTGTCAACAATACACGTACTTTAACAAGAAATAAATGAAAGGAATCGTTATTCGTTTTTGAATTCATAATTATAGTTTATCAATAATATTTCCATCATTTAGAAATAATTTTAAAAAAATTTTTCGTTCTTGTTTTTAAAAATTATAATTTTTCAAGAATCTTCAGTGATTAGAAATATCTTCAATTAATTTTAAAAAAATTTATGGTAAGTACAAAATTGTAAATACTGATATACAAAATATTGCTGACGATAAAATTTTATACAATAATTCATATTTAATTAGCAACATGGATGCAATAATTGCTAGAAATATAATCGAATTAGCTGGAGCTATGATGGAAGAATTCGAATCTGTATGGACTAAGATAAATAAAATAGATCCTAGCCAAGTCAATTATCGCATAATGAAATTATACTTGATACATATAAAAGAGCAACGAAATTTGATCGTTAAAGCTACTTCTTTTGATTCCCATAATTTTCCAAATCTTCTCACTATAAGAAAGTGTTTCTTGCAAAAATTTATTGAATTTGTACCTGCAGTACAAACGTATTTGATAAAATTTAAGGAATTTGATATAGACCAAGTAAAAATAATTGAGTAAGTAAAAATTATTATAGAAAACTGAGTAGTAAAATTATTATAGAAAATAAATTATTGTATATTAAATTTTTATTAATAATAAATTTCAATTTCCAGAGCAAAATCTTAAGAATAATGAAAGTGATAATTTTTTAAAATTAAAAAAATTTTTTCATTTCGCAAAAAATAAACTTAAACTTATTTTTTTCTTAAATTCATTCCTTTTTAAAGATATTTTATTTCGAAAATATTAAATTACTCAAAAGAATATTTTCCATAAATTGTTTCATTCAAAAATTAATCATTTTATATATTTTCATACATATGTTAATTTATAATTTTTTTAATTCTTACTTCAATTTTTGCAATAGAACATGATGTTGTTTTTTGCTATCTTTTTATTTTTTTTCATACATATATTCTATATAAAATAAGAAAAATAGCAATGTACAAATATAAAATTTTGTCTTTACTAACATAAAATAAATTTACGGAATATTATTTTTAACGTATATTTTATTTAAGTATTAAAATTCTTCAAAATCTTCAATTTTTTTTTTAGTAAAATTGGAAAGTACACAAGTATTATAACAACGTTAATCAATTTTTTTTTTAACTTTTTTCATTTTATTATACTTTACATTGGTCCAATGTAATCGAATGTATGCTGATGTGATTTATTATTGTTGGTCACATAACTCGAATAGTTATAGATTTTTATAGATTTTCTAAGTTAAAGAATTGTATCAATATCCAATATGTATACGATCGGATATAAATTATAAATATGAATAAATATTGATTAAATATTGATTTTTATATTCTTTAAGATTAATTAATTATTTTTTTCAATTAATTATTTAAAAAAAAAGTAGAAATTAAGGATTCATTAATTTTTTTTCTTTGATTAAAAATTTTTTTAATTTTTATTTTTATTTTTATTTTTATTTCTGGAAAATATATATTTCAGTATTCTTTATCATATATATTTTATATGGTTGACTTCCTTTTTACATTATATTTTTTTCAGATTTAATTAACTTTTTTTATTTTATTTTAAATATTATTTTTAATTTTATATTTTAATCTTTTTAATTTAAATAATTTTAAATTAATTATAATAAATTATTTTTATTATATTTTTACCAGGAAAAACTCTAAATTTAAAAGTATAAAAATTAATTAAAATATATATTATATAAATATGTATAAGTATTATATAAATATATATTATGAAATATATTATATTTCAATTTTTATGCGGTTGAAGTGAATAGGAAAATACACTATTCGTCAATCATAAAGTTGTTAAAATTTAAAGACGAATTACTGCATCATAATGCGCAATTTATAATTGAAAATTGTAGTAATAGCTCATTTTATTTATAATTATATAGAATTTTTATTAATCATTTTTATTAACATATCATATATTATTGAACTTAATCATAAATTAACTTTTATTTAGTTAATACATATTTATTTAATCATTACTATACCAAAATTACACATGTACGTGATAAATTAAAAGTTTGAAGGAATATGAAAAAAATTTTTAAGATAGATAGAATGTTTAAAATATTTTAATGCTGTATTTAAATTTGATTCAAGATATTTTCTAAGAAAATTGCATAAAAAAATTTGATTAAATAAAATATATTTAAAATTAAGTATATTTATAAGAATTTAATTAAATAGTTTAAAAAATTTAATAAAATAACGTATTGCAAATAAATAGATAATTAATGGAAAAATAATAATAGTACTTTGTGGGAAATTTATTTTGCTTATTTTTTTTTTTTTATTCTTTTTATGTTTTTAACTATCAATTATTTTTCACTTTCATGATAAAAATTCAAACTATTGATAGAAAATCTTTTAATTTAGATTTTATTTTCAGATTCTTCCGTTTCGGTTTCCTTATAACTTTTTTTTATTATTTACATTAAACAGCGATCATAAATTTAGATATTTTACCAAAAGAAAAATTTATTTAAAAATAAATAAATTTTTGTGCAAAAAAAAAAGATGAATAGGATCTCGTAGTTGAGATGTATCTCCAACTCAGCAATCTTCAAGCAAGAAGACCTAGAAATCATTATTATTTAAATAATAATACATAATCATAATAAATAATAACAATACATAATCATATCATTATATAAATATGAATAGTATTATATTATATAATTATAATTATAATATAATATATTTTATAAGATAAAAGCTAATTATAAAGCAGCACAATTATATATTATTTGCATAAAAACATATTTTAATACATGCATTTCGATAGGCGGCATAACAATTATACCCATATTAATTCCATCCCATTTATTTTTTTCCCATCTATTCTCAATTAGAATTTAACATTCTAATTTCTTATAAATTTATATTTGTTTGAATAAGACAAGTTGATAGATACAAACATATATTCATGATCGATATATGGAAAAGATAAAACCGACTCATAAGCCGTGTATATATACATATATTCCTACATAGTAGGAAAAGATAAAGATTTTCAATTAAATTTACAAAGAACCATATAAATTGACTCTGACCGTAATATTTTACAGCTAATAATATACAGCTATATTTATATAATTATATAATTTTATATAAAATATTATATAAATTATATATATATAATAAAAT
>NW_006263609.1:418316-419859 GCF_000469605.1 Apis dorsata | reverse complement strand
TAATAAATTTATATAATATATAAATATTATATAAAATTATATAATTTTACAGCTATATTAATAATTGCTAATATCAATTACTTTTTTGAATGAAAAACATTGTTTTCTTTATCCTGATTCATCTGATTCATTTAAATATAGATTAATTCCATATTTTGTCTATATCATAAGTATAATAATATAATAACTCAATAATAATTCAATAATGTTATCGGTAACACTTTTCCACTCTGATTGACGCGCATTGTACTTTCTTCTGCAATATTACAGAAAAAAATTTATATTTTTTATTCTTAAATTCCTAGTCATAGTTATCACAGCAATATTTTTATAAAATAAATAATTTTTAAAAAAATATATCATTGTATTGAATGATAATAATTGGTTACAAGATTAAGAATCTTAAGAGATTATTTAGAATTATTTTCAATTACTCATAAAAAAATTTTCCGGTAAGTAGAAAAAATTGTAATATCCATATATAATATATTGCTATCAATAAAAATTTATATAATGATTCATAATTAACTACCTTAATTAACTATAATTAACTAATATAGAAAAATTAATTAGTAGAAACATAATCGATTTAGCTACATTTATGATGGAAGAATTCGAATCCATATGGAATAAAATAAGAAAAATGCAGGCTAATCAAAGAAACTATCGTATAATAGCATTACATGTAAAAAATATAAATAAGCAATGAGATTTATTCATCAAAACACATTTAATTCATACAATTATCCAAATTTTTATCAAAATTTTTCAATGTAAGAAAATGTTTTATACAAAAATATATTCCAATTTTGGCTGCAACAAGAAGGAAACATGTTCAACATAAAGAAAATTTAGACATTGAGTAAGAAATGAGTAAAAATAAATAAATAATAAATAAAAATAAAAAATAAATAAAGAAATATAAAATAAAATATCGAAAATAAATTACCGTATATTAATATTAAATTTCAATTTTCAAAGTAAACAAACAATATATTTTGAAAATAAATAAATAAATCAAAAATATTTCTTTATTTTCTTACTAAAATAATAAATTCTTCTAAAAATATGCTAAATTTTATTTTTTTTATTAAATTTAGATTTATTTCTTCTAAAAGATATTCTATTTCGAAAATATTGATGATTTAAATTATTCAAAAAAATATTTTCGTTCTACAATCATTTAAAAAATTAATTATTTTTTTTATATATACATATATTAATTTATAATTTTTTTATTTTATTTTAATAGAATAGATCAATAGATTTATAATAAAATTTATAGTATTTATAGATTTATAATATTTATAGGATTTGTTTTATGCTATTTTTTTATTTTTATTATATATATTTTATACATAAAAGTAAGAATTAGGATTAATTAACCTGCAAATATAAAATTTTGTTATTACCAATATAAAATAGAACTACAAAATAATATTATTTTCAAGATATATTTTATTTAAACTTAATTAACTTTCAATGAATTTATATCGTTATTATAATTTTAAATTAAAATTTAAAAATGAATACTAAAATTATG
>NW_006263609.1:415258-418059 GCF_000469605.1 Apis dorsata | reverse complement strand
CATAATTTTGAACAATCGAAATATGAATGCATATTTATTAAAATATAAAATAAAGTTAATTGCGTGCATATTATATAAAATATCGATCGATTTATAAATTCAAAATAAACATAAAAGTTGATGTATAAAAATAGTAGTTAAAATTTATTTATTAATTATAAATAATTTAAGTTAAAGTATGGTCTTCATCAATATTCATAAACTATTTATGAACAATATGAAAAATAAATTTCCTAGAAATTATTTATTCGCGAATTATTCATAATATAAAGTTAAAATATTTTATGACTTACCAGCATTCATAAACATCATTCATATTTCATAACTACCACACAATTTTTTCGCAAATAAATTCATATTTATGAAATTTTTCTTATTAAATTTTTTTCAATAACAGTTTTCTAAATTAAATGAAAATATACAAATAAGAAAAAAAAATAATATAATTTAAATCATGTATAATTAACTACAAGCGAATAATATAAAATTTTTTGTAAATCTTTAATTCATGATTTATAATTCACGATTTCTTTGATTTGATTCTTTTACAAATTTTGATTTTTAATAAATTTAACAATATTTTTTTTTTTATAAATCTTGATTTTTGAAGAGTAGAAAATATACAGTAAATATAATTAACGATTTCTCTGGAACTGAAGAAACTAAAGATTGGTTTTCAGAAATTGTTCAATTTAAGGAGCATTTTCATTAACAAACAATTTGCGAATATTATTCACAAATAATATTGTTCACAAATAATCCGCAAATTTTTTATAATTATTACTCAAATTTTCTCAAACATTGCTAATAGACCTAATATTCATAATGTTTTTTTGTGTTATTGTTTATGGACATTTTAATATCATTTTCAACGTTACCGATAGAACAAGATTGTAACACCAGTGGTGGTCAGAATTGAAACTAAATATCAATTACAAATGAGATATTTAAAATAAAATGATTTATCTACAATCAGTAAATTATTATTGTATCTACATTGTTAGATGGCGTTTATAACTCAAAATTACGACATTGTCAATGATCGGTTCTTGCGATACGACATCTTGTGACTGTCTGTCGTTGTAATACTATACTTCTTGCACGAGTCGCATTGTAGATGACTGATGTTCGATTAGTGAGCATGTTTTTCATATCTTGTCAAAAAGTGTTAGAATTATCAGTGTACAGTGCATCTAATAACGTCAAATATTCTTGAAATCATAATTATTGATTCGTCTATCATGAATGTATTCTTATAATTTACGTTGTGTAACAGATCTAGGATTGCTAGATTAGTAAGTATTCGTAGCTATGTTCAACTTTTACACGCGATAAGCCCGCGTGGCATGAATTAACACTTAAATCAAATCTTTTTCATTTAATTTGTCTGCGCTTTTTATTCTAATTAATAATTCTAATAATTATATACGTATATATTAAATGATAGAAATTTCTGAAAATTTATATCAAATGAAGATTTTATTATAATTTCAAATTCATATCTAAAAAGTAAGATATGGTTTCGTTACTGATTTAGTTACTACTTTCTAATTATTAATTATTTCCCGTTCATATGATACGTCATTAGAAACTTGCAAAATCAATCATTGATACAACGACAACTTCATTTACTAATTGCTTAATTCTAAGTAGTTATGTGTATATATTTTTTCATTTATATTTTATAAAAACTTGTTATAGAATGATTATATAACAGTTATCAAATAGTTAAAATGTATTTTGTAAATAAAAATAGTAAGTGTAGAATTTAAAGTTATTTAATAATAATTTAGCAATATAAGATAAATTTTAAGCAATATAAGATAAATTTCCAATATGTATTTATTTCTTAGTAAAAATAAAATTTTTTTAAAAGCAGTTTTAAAAAATAATATTGTTTTTATGATTTTAAAGATGATGTGGACGCTGCATAATGCTGCATAATGTTCTTGAAATAGATAGACAGAGAAAAAGAGTCAGAAGATACCAAATGATCGATTTATTTCAATAGGTCTTTCTTTGCTCTAATTCATATCCGTTGAATACGAATGATACAATAATATAAAATTATATAAATTATTTTAGTTATGTGGCAGAAAACATTAATAACATTAATAGAATTCTGTAATGAATACGTTATCGCTGGCGAATATCAAAATTTTATATTTATACTTTCATACATTATTTCGTTATGTGGCATATTGTATAAATATAAGCAGTTGCTTTTCAATAAAATCATATTAATCTTGTGCGATAACAAATTTAAAGCATATATTATAAAAAAAAAGATAAGCAGAAAGCAGATTAACGTTGAATAGATTGATTATGATCAAATATTTTTAAAATGTCGTCGATAATATATTTATTTACATATTAATAATATGGGATCAATAAAATATATTTGAAATAGATTGATAAAATATATTTAAAAAAACAATTGATAAGACAATATTTATTTATATATAATAATTTGGATTTATAAAAAATACATTTTTAAAATATAAACTTGACATTAATTTTGAATCAATATCTTATAATTTTCTTCTTTTAAATAAATAACTATTACTAATAAAAAGAAAAAACATTTAAAAATATGATAAAGAATTTTTAATTAAATCAAATAATCATATTTATTGAAAAAACTACATATCTATAATATATTTTTTATATCTATTTTTAAGAATAATATTTATAAGAATAATGAATTAAAATAATTTATTAATTATTAATTATTAATTATTAATTATTATTATTAAATTAATTTTCGCGATATCAATTTTATTTTATATTTTATATAATAT
>NW_006263609.1:413801-414860 GCF_000469605.1 Apis dorsata | reverse complement strand
AAATATGCATTCATATTTCGATTGTTCAAAATTATGAAATCATGTTTTTATAAAATATTAAAATATAATTTTAATATTCATTTTTAAATTTTAATTTAAAGTTATAATAACGATATAAATTCATTGAAAGTTAAACTTTGTATTCGTTACAAGTTGCAGTTAGTGAATGCGTTTTTTAACGTTCTGAATACGTTTAACAAACAATCAAAAAAATAAATTCTTATGATAATGATTACATATATGTACCATTTTTTAGATATCTCATAAATTTATTTTATATTGTTGTTTTATATTTTAAATTCATTAAAATCAAAAAAAATTAATTCAAAAACGAGTCCAGTATAATCGATAATATCTGAAATGTTTATATGTCATTTATAAAGAGCATGTTTAAAATTAGAATCAAATCGAACAATTTGAATCAAATCGAACAAATAAAAAAAATTGAAAAAGTACTTTATTTATATTTTTTAAAACTTATTTCAAATTATTAACCTAACTTATTAAAATATTTTATAACATAATTTAATTTGATTATAATTTTTTAAAGGAAGAGTGCTAGAGAACACTAGAGTAAATCAAATCAAATTTCGTGTCGATCGAGAGATTTATGTCAAGGTCTTTTGGAACTATAACCCAATTTTATCATAAAGAAAATATAAATATGCAATTTTTTGTTCTATTTTTTTAAAGAAATGTACATTATTTATATTAATGTATATTATTCTATAATAGTATTTAATTATTTTAAAAAAATATATGGTAATATAAACAAATTTATTTTAAAGACTATATAAAAAAAATAACATATATATAAATAAAAATTATTTTCCTAATGAATTTTAATAAAAAAATCTTACTAATACTGAATAACCAAAATTCAATAAATAACAAGAAATGAAATAAAAAGTTTTTAAAATATTTTTCAATAAAACTTTATTTTATTAAATAATACCTTATATTCTTTTTATTATTTGTATATGTAGATTAAATTATGATATTTGATTAATAATAATTTGATTTTCTTAAATATTTGACTTTATATTTAAATATATATAT
>NW_006263609.1:412651-413720 GCF_000469605.1 Apis dorsata | reverse complement strand
TTATTATATATTATATATTATATTGTTGAATTTTTATGAACATTAATAATCTCATACCAAGATAAATTAGATATAATAGATAATAAACAAATCTGTTACAAAAAAAAATAGAAGTTCTATTAAAATGAATAATTTAATATAATAAGTTTTTATGGTCTAAGATCAACATTTATCGAATGATAACAATTTTCTGCATAATATTTAGGAATAAATAAAGTTTAATAAAACAAGTATTATTTAAAAAAATTATTTAAAAAAATTTTATTTTAAATTGGAAATATTTTATAAATTATTTTAACATTGAATATGTAATATTTATATAAATAGCTACATTTTATTATTTAAAATATTTGTTATTTAATTTTTCTATATAAATTATTTTCTGTATAAGATTAATTAGTAATAAAATGCTTTTTAAATAAAAATTAAAATAAAAAAAAATTAAAATCTCTGAACTAAGATTTTCAAAACTATTATAAACATATCTTGAAATTTTTTATTTAATGAAATGAATTATTAGAAACATTAACTTTTTATAAATTAAATTTGAATTGTGAGTTTCTTACGAAAAAGTGAAGGAGAGTGTATAATATTTTTCTTCTTTTCTTTAATAAAATGTAATATTAATTTAATTATTAAATAATAATTTTTGATTGTTCAGATAACTGTTCCCACCAACATTTATTTCAAATATTTGTTTTTTTATATTTAAAAAATTATTAATAATATTTTTTTCAAAGATAACTTTAAAAAGTATTAAAAGATTTCAAAACAAATGTTATTTATGATTGAGATTTATTTTATATTCAAAAAATATATTCAAAAAATTGATTATTCTAGTCTTTCAACCAAATTAATCTTGAAGAATCTTCATTTTTATATATACTTTATTACCTTTTATGATTTTCAATTCACATAATTTTTCTTTGCATTTTTTTTTATATGGATTATATCATTATATGATGCTTTGCATAATTTTATAAAAATATCTTAATATATATTATATAATATTATATAAAATTATTATAATATTATATAATTATATAATAATTATATAAAATTCAATTAT
>NW_006263609.1:406570-412349 GCF_000469605.1 Apis dorsata | reverse complement strand
ATATATATATATTATAATTATTTTACAATAAACTCTTTTCATAAACAAATATGACAAATTATTTTTACAGATAATTTTGTGATATATAAATTAGCAATTTAAAAATATTTTATATTTGCAAATATCATGTGTATAAAAGTCAAGATTCTGATTTATTGTAGAAACAAGTTATTGATTTTATAATATAGCATATACATATATTATTGCTTTTATGTATTTTATTTTTTATTTTCTTTTCTTTCACATTAAATATATTTCTCTTGAAATAGAGAAATATTAAAAGTATTATTTTTTTACAAATTCTATAGTTTGAATATCTATAATTTTATAATTTTGTCCATTGTCTTTTACCTTGTTTATTTTTAAAAATGTTTACATATTTAAAGACAAAATAAATTTATTTCAAGTTGAATTATTTAGATTATCTTATTTTATCTCTGCAATTTAGAATAAAGTAATTTTTACAAGTTGAAATTTAATGTAACTGAAACTTTTATTACTTTTAAAACCTTTATAACTGTATTATATCTACAAAATAATTGACATAATTGAGTCATAATCTACCAGTAATTAAAATTAAAAAACTATTCGATATCTTCTTATCTTGCAATGCTAAAAAAAAAACCAAAGATAACGTTTACGAATTTTTTTTCCTTCGAATTATTTATAATTGAATAAATACAATATTCTTATAATATTCTTATAATTTTACATGTTAAATTTTCTTTTTTTAAAACTTTTTTATTTGAAAATGTCAATAGAAAAACTCTTCGTAACTATTTAATACTTTTTCCTTGAAATTCGATTATATGTACATAGAATCAATCACAAAAATATTCATACTCTATATTACAGAGAAATTCATCAAAAAATTCTGACTTTATTATTCTGACTTAAAAAATTTATATGTATAATATAATATATGTGTATAACATATTTAAAAAATTCATAATATAAAATTTTAATATTTTATATTTCTAACAAAATTCTTTAAGAAATTTATGAATAATTGATTAATGCGATAATTAAAAATTATCAATTACAAAATGTTATTTCTAATGATTTTAATTTTTGATCGAAATATTAATTTGTTTTAATATTATAAATAATTTTTTATTTAATATATTTTAAAAATTTTTTTTTTTTTGAATGTTTAAAATAGTTTTAAAATTAATATTTTAAAACTTAATAAATTAATATGTTTTAAATTAATAATTAACTTTTTTTATATTTTCAAACTCTCTAATACGACAATTCAATTTTTAATTAATATTTAATTTCTTTATTCTATCTATATCTATTTTATATCTATCTAATTTATATGTAAATTCTATATATCTATTCTATATATCTATTCTATCTTATATCTAAATTCTAATAATTTACATGCTACTTGTGTCATATATTCATCTCAATTAAATTTTTTTTATTTTTGAATTATTTTAAAGAATTATTCAAATATTATCAATTGCTGTAATAAATGTTTCAATTTTAGTAAAATAATAAAATAATTAAAAATTAAAATTGCCAAAGAAAAACATGAAAAAAATATTAAGAAAAAAATATATAAATAAAAATATTAATTTATATTTGATTTAAATTAATTATAAAAATTATTTTACATTGTTTTAAATGAAAACGAAAAAATATTTTCTACGAATAAATTTTTATTATGTGAGTAAATTTAGTAATATATTTACTAATATATTTTGATAAATCACAATGAAATATTATAAATTTTATTATGTTTCTATTTTTATATATTATATTTTCAGATTTTAAAATGAAAATATTATAATTTATGCTTTTTATTTTATAAAAGTTATATTTAAATTAATCGACAAAATTTTACAATACTTACAATTACAAAAACTATATAATCATAAAAAATCTTATTTAACTAAAAAAAATAAAATCATCAATATTAATAATGATTATAATAATAAATAATAATTAATAGTCAATTATTAATCATTAATTATTAATTTTTATTTAAAGTTTAACTTTATAATTATAATTTTATTTGATGTAGATTTATATGATATCTGTATTATGTATATATCTCTTATATTAAGTGATTATTATTGTGGATCAAAATATATTAATTTGAGGATGCACTTCAATGAATTTTATGACGACTGAAAATTTTAATAAATAATCATTCCAATTAGTGATTAAATTGACGATTATGTGTCTGAATCATTAATTGCAATTATATATTAATTAAATAAATATTTAACTTAATTAAGTAAAAAATATGTTTCAATCTTAAAGAATAATTATTGATTAACGATTGTAATATATATAAAAATTAAAAATGAAATTCAATTGTAGCTTTTATTCATATAAATCTTTCTTTATATTCAAATACTTCAATAGTTACTCAATAGCAATTTTAAAAATATATATTCTTCTTATATTTCTGATAAATTATTCTGTTTTTTTTTTTAATTATCTTAATCTATTAATATCTTCAAATTTTTATTCTTTAAATATTTAAACATTTTATAAGTAGAATACAAACTATCTTTAATGATAATCAATGATATTCAAAATTCTGATTACAATTATCTACTGATCTATTTAGAAAAATGAAATATTTTTGTACGAAAAATATATTACAAAAATTTTAGAAATGTAATATGAATTTTCTTGAAATCTAATTAGATGATTATTTATTTTAATTATATTAATATTTTAAAAATTTCAAATGAAATTTAGATTTATAATTTTTACAATTAAAAATTCTATATAAAAAGAAACAAATAAAATAAGACAAATAATATTTTTTGTAAAATAGAATAGATGAAATATGATTAAATATGATATAAGAATTTAATAATAATAGATATATAAACAATATTTACTTCTTACAAAAAAGTGTCTATAATGACGAAATAAATAACAAAAAATTATATATTTACAAAAAAAAAAATGTTTAATTTAGATGATTTTAATTATTTTAATTATCTACCATTTCTATGATTATTTCTCATGTTATTTATATATTTTATGTATTATATTATACAGAAAAATAAAAGATAATAACATAACAATAACATTTAAATAAATGATAAGTAAATAAAGATTTGGATAGTTATTAATTGTTGTAAAAAGATTGATATCACGCTTATATAAAATGAAATAAATAGTTTTTTTCATTTAATAATAACAAAATTAAAAATACACGTTATTTAAATATATTTTATGATAAAATTATAAAATAATTATGATTTTAGTGAATTAATATGATTTTATCATTATCATATAATTATATCAATTATATATAATTATCTTTAATAATAATCTTTAATAATAATAATAATTTTTTCTATTATTATCAAAATGCATCTTTTTAATAAATAATGTATTATTTGATATATTATTTGTTTTGATTATATTAATATTTTGAAAATTTCAAATGAAATTTAGATTTATTACAATTAAAAATCCTATAAAAAAGAAACAAATAAAATAAGACAAATAATATTTTTTGTAAAATAAATGAAAATAATTCATAGAATTTTTATTTATTTTTTAATAATTTTATTTTTGTTTTTAATTATTTCGATCATTCTTTTTGATAATAAATATATATTTATAGTTTTTTTTATATGGTTTCAATTGATAATTAATATTTTTCCATATTTAATATTAATCAATATTAATAAACGAACTATGAATATTTATACATATATAAAAAATTAATCGATATAAGGATATAAAGATATATAAAATACATATAAAATATAAAGATATTAATCTCAATAAAATATATATTATGATATTATGATAATATATTATGATATATATATTATGATTATGATATAGATGATTATGATATAGAATATTATGATATAGAAACTAATTTAATAAGAAAAAATAAAATAAAAACGAATACTAAAAATTTTATTAAGATAAAAATATATGGTATTATTTTTAAGTCAATAGAAATATAAAATATAAATATGTTTGAAAACTTTATTTTTTAATTTTTAATTAAGAAATAATTATTTAAATCTCTATAAAAAGAAATAAATATTCAACATTAGATATAAGAAGGAATTGTTTTACAAGAATTACGTATTTTATATAATATATTTGTTTTTATCATCGAATTGCTATTAAATTTCGTTATTTTAACAATATAATTACTTACCGATTACTTTACATTATATAATTCATCAACTCACGTTTTCCAATTCCTTAAATAACGTTCTCCAATCTGAAATAACTTAACCTAATTTTATGAAATATTTACATCAATTGGAAATTTTTACATAATAATTTCCAACAATAATTCTAAACGAGAAAAATCCATTAAAAAGAAAAAAACCCATTAGGAACTTATAAAATGATATGCCATGTATTTTTTTATAAACAAAGTTTAACGGAAGTTTGATTTTCTCGCACAGGAATTATATGAAGTGATGAGGTAAACTGGATCAGTAGGAGATGGCTCGTCACGGCAGCGAAAGATCCTTACATTCCTCTCAATCGATGCATCCAGACTCCTCAGTCCGTTTAAATACGAATGAATTACCCACAACGGAGTTAGCATCGACAGAGCCAGTAACATGTTCTGACAACAGCAGCACGATCAAGGTCAATGCCGATAACAACGTCGTTTACACGACAGGAAGTGCACCGGTCACCGTTCCGTCACCCTCGATATCATCCTCGGTATCCTCTTCATTGGATTCCCGTATTCCACGTCCCTCGCCTACAGGCCTGCGTCGGTCGGCTAGTATGCGCATGCGCGGTGAACGACTTTCACCGAATAACCCACCATCACTACCCAGTACCGCGGCCACCGCGGCTCTGAGTAGATCTTATCATCATTATCGTCGTTTTAACCTCTTGCATCAACAGCATCATCACTTGGACCATCGCACTTTTCCAGTCATCACGGAGAATGGAACTGAATCACCTCGACAACGATCTCTCGTGAGTATTAACTTTTAATATGTTCAATATTAATCACGATTTATTTTTATTATTGTTCTTATTCGAGAGATGTGTTTCTTAGTTTTCCCCGCAATATTACGTCGTATTCTTCGATGCAGATCACAGATGCGTTCTGACAATTATGTCTTATTGACTATTTTTGGCCAGTTTTTATATGAGTTTTAATATAACGGTAATAATGCTATTAAAAATGGAATTGATAATGAAAAAAAAAAATATATATATAAAAATATATATACGTATATGTTTGAAAAAAATAAAAAAATTATTTTCTTCTTTTAAAAAAATTATCAGAGAATTTACCGTTATCGAAATAACAACATATTATTATTTTATTATCCATAAAATTGATATAAAGAAATAATGTTTAAAAATAAAAATATTTTTGTTTGTTTATAAAAATAATAGTAAATGCATATCTAGTTATTATTATATTTATGACTATAATAATATTTTGTTGCATGTAAACTTAGAATACACATATAGAAATATAATATATAAGAGATATGATTTTTTATTTTAAATTTTACAGTTTAATATTTTTATTATTATTATTAATTTTTTTTAATATTTACACATATTTTACATTTATACATAAAAGCATTTTTCAATTACAAAATCATAATATCTTTCATAAAATTTTATTTTAGTAAAATTGATATAATTTTAGTATGTAAATTATTTAATAATGAGAATAATATTAAGTAGTATTAATAACTAAATGATAATAATTTCAAAATAAATAATAATTTCTAATAAGTAAATATTTGTAAAATTTGTAAAATTTATAAAAATATAATTAATATACATA
>NW_006263609.1:392884-406447 GCF_000469605.1 Apis dorsata | reverse complement strand
TATATACATATACATATATATATACATATATATATACATATATATATAATAATATGTTATCTTTCAATATATATAAAATAACAAACAACAAAAAAAGATAAACTATTTTTTAAATAAGTTTATGTCACGAAGTTCGAATCACTCAAATAACATAGTAAATATAGGCAACTTGCCAAAACCGACTTTCATTTGATATCACAATTTTTAAAATATTTATTGGAATTTGTATACGTTGAATCATTATTAAATAATTATTATTAAATAGCTTTCCATTTTTTCTAGCCTCAATAACAAATAATTATACTATTAAGAAATCAAATTCAATTCATTAGGATTAATCTACTTTTTAAAAAAAATTAAACGATTATACATTCTTACAGTTACTAACATTAAGAATTTTTTATAAAGTGGACTGGATCTTTGACTTTTGTCATGAAAAATACAACAATCCTTATATATATATACGTATATATTATTTTTTCATCAAACATGAAAGTAAGAGGACACGTGCAAGCATGAAAAGATGTCTCGTGCTTAGCTAAACAAAATTTGAATTATTAATTGTATTTACATTTAAGTAGATCCAAGATAAGCAACGAAATATAGAGACATTCTGATCTTTTTACAAGCTATGCATCAGCGCAGATGAAACCTCTTCATTGCGTTTAGATCATATAATACTGCTAGTAAAACAATTGCACTATATTTATCTATATTTATCTATATTATTATGCTTAATCCTATCAGATGTAATCGATTTAAATTACTTTTTTTTTTCTGAATAAAATAACGAGAAAATCAGGAAATAATTCAACAAAATCCTTATTTATTTTTACGTTCGAAAACGATTTTCGTCAGGTTATTAGTAAAAGCATGTTATATGTTAGTAATAGAAATAGAATAGAAATTCATACAAGTCCTCCAGTGAGTTTTTGATTTTAACAAAATGTCATTTCATTTTCTATATTATATATTCTGTGTATATTATATTTATGATATAGAACTGTTTATTTCGTTCGTTTTGTTTGTTAATAAATAAAATCGATAAAAGTTTACGTAAAAAATATATACAGTATTTCTGAAATTAATATAAGCGAACAAGAAATAATTTTAACAATGATTGAAAATATAGAATAAAATTTTGTTGTGTAAAACTCCAGAAAATTTGAAAATTCATTGGATATACGTTTGGATGCATTTGCAAGAAATATTTCAATTGATAATAATATTATTATTTATTATATTATAATAATATTAATATTATTATAATATAATAAAATTGATAATTCAATTGAAATTTCATAAATTTTTTTATGTAAAAATTACGAAAACTAAAAAATATCATCAAAAGATTTATCTGCTGTTATAATAATATGAAATAATTTATTCTGAGAAATCGAAATCTATAATTTGAAAGTGTTCAAATGAAAAATTTGAATATAACAAGTTATAATAGATTGCTTCTCTAATTTGCTAAGTAAGATATTGAGAGCTCATTTTCAACACTTAATAAATCAAATTAAAATATTAAAATGTATTTTTTATTCTTTAAAACTATATTTATTGGCATTGCTCGTAAGTGTAACGAGAATAATTTGATTTTCTCAAAAATAGAAACTGTTATATGATGAAATGTTATTAAATCTATATTAATATATTTTTAAATTACAAATCATTTTCTTTTCAATTGCATCTTATCAGTTACATCATACATGATTTCGAAGATATAAATAATAATATTTTACCTCTATAATAATGAATAATTATATAAAAATAATTATTTTTATTTTATTGCGAATATAATTTCTAATAATTATAAAAATGATATTATGCAATATAATAACTTTTCTTTTATTTTTTCTTTTAAAAAAAATGAAAAATTGTTTATAAATATAAGATTATACATTTAAATTAATCTATTTGCCACGAAAATATAAATATCACTTTTTTATAATTATTATTTATTAAAAGCTTTATTATTCAATTTTATTTATGATCGAAACATTCATAGAAAATTAGAAAAATATATATTTAAAAAATATTTTAGTTATTTTCATTTAAAAACTGTTCTCGTGCAGATACAGCAAGCTTCTCGTCTTTAAAGAAGAGTTTCATATCTTTCTACTCAATGGGATGTTTGATTTTGCATCACTTTCAAACGAGACTTCCTAGTCAGGGAGCAAGAAAGCTTCTTCTTAAAAAAAGCTTAAGGTAAATTATCCTTAGGCGATCAGGTATAAAAGTCATGAAAACTTCTCTATGTCTATGTAATCCTTTAAATGCAACCTCATTGTAAAGTATGTAGGAAGTATTTATTTATTTAATCATTGCAACGAAAAATTGAATATTTTATTTATAATCTTTAACAGTAACATGATTGCAGTAAATAAAATGGGATCGTTTCAATAAAAATCCTAGAATTTAGATTAGAAACATTTAAAATTTAAAATCGACATTTAAAATCGATTACTTGGGAAATTGATTATAACATTATACTTGGGAAAAATTGTTTCTCTTAACCATGCAAAATATTCGATTTCTATTATTAACATTCATGTTCCATTATTTATTAATTTTTTTTTAATACAGCTCTTGGTCATTGAATTAAGATCATGCAACAATTTTAACTATTTTCTAACTAGAACATCCATAAATGATTTTTGAAAATCAATTTTTTATTCTTTCTATTAATTCTTTCGCTGCTTTTTGTCGATATATATATATAATGATTCTAAAAAATATTAGTGTATTTTTTACATTAAAACTTTTTTAAAATTGAATATAATAATACATTAAATTTTTTTTGAAACATTAGAAAAATTTAAAGTAGAAAATATTGATTTCTTTTTTATTGCCAATTTTTTTTTATCTAATTTTTTAACGAAAATTTAAAAAATAGATTTTTTAGATTTATATTAGTACAATATATATATAATATACATATATATTATATATAATAATATACATATATATTATTATACATATATATATTGAAAATTTTATTGAAATCAATTAATGTAGAAACAACGAAAAGACAATAAGTCGCGAATTTATATGTGTTATGTTTCTTAAAATAAAAGAAATTTAAAATAAAAATAATTATATAAATAAAATTTCAAGTTTCAAATTTCAAGTATCAATTGATTGTGAATTATTGATTAAAACGAGAAGATATAACTATTCGGCCATGAATGAAACCATAAGTTGAAACTATATTTTGAAATTAATATTTTCATATGTGATTTTTGTTCTTGTAATCAGTGATTAGACAATATTACTTAAACAATCATTAAGTATAATGTTTGTAAAAACATGTCAAACATAATAAATGTTAGTCATCGATTATTTGTACGAAATATCTGATATTTTCTAAGTAATATTTCATTTTATTTATGCAAAAAAATATATTTTTAAATAAATTCTCAATATAGAAATAATATCTATTCTTCTTTTAATATGCAATTTATTATTTTATAATTATGATTAAAAAAAAATCGTTCAGATAACGGATAAGATTCTGAGAGATCACTAGCAACATTTTTAGTCATTAATGGCTGAAATCTTATATAAAAACGCTCGTTGTCCTTTATTTTAATTCAAAAATTCAAAGGTTTGTAATCTATTCAACGAGGCGATGGTATTCAGTTTTAAATATGCATAATAACGAATATAATAATTAGATACAACAAAAATGTATCTTTTTGTGAAATCTTTAGATGAATTATAATCAGTAATATTTCTATTATATTCTATTATATATATCTTTAATATAAGATTATTTATTGTGAATACGAATATAATATAATAAATATAGATAAAAATACAAAAAAATAAGAAAATATATATTTTACGAAATAATATAAATCAGATTCTGGAATTAACAACGACTAGCGTATAATCGTAATAATCAATAAATATTCGGACATTATTTCTTTTGCATATTTCAACATGCTTTGGTATATATTTTATTTATATTTTATTTATATTTTATTGTTACTTCAAATGTACTTGTTGAATGTATCGTACAGTTTTTTGGCACGTAATAAATGCCAAATAATAATATCGGCTGATTATAATCATTTTTTATTGAAGTCAATAAATGTTGAGTGAGGAATGTTGTGATAAATATTATAAAATACAGGGTGTTTATAAAAGTTGTTACCAAATCTCATATTCATGGATTGTATAATATAATATAATATATAATATAATAATATAATATAATAATATAATATTATTATATAATATAAATAATATTTATCAAAACAAGCAAAAAAATCTTAATAAAAGTAGATTTAAAAATCATTAGATTTTTTTCTAGTTTAAACTTATAATAATATAGTAGATTCTATTTCAATTTTAAATTTATATTTTGATATTTATAATATAATATAACAAATATATTGTTTTAGTACTAATTTAAATTCTCACAATAAATAAAAAGAAGACTATAATGAAAGTAATGATGAAAATATATATTTCTACTTCTTTTTGAAATATTTACAGTAATAGAAAAAGAATCCAAATGATTTGAAAAACAGATGGAATATAATCAATATTCAACGCTTTAAAAAGTTAATCATTTAAAGTGATTTAATAAATAAGTAAATTATGAAATCTGTAATAATTAAATATATAATAATAAAAAAAAATTCTATTATATTTTTTTTAATTCAACACTCATGTCTCATTATTTTGAATATTACAATTATAGAGATTTCATAATATCTAACGAATCCAAAAAATTTAATTATTAACACCAATTATTAACGTTGACGATCTTTCAATGTGTGTACGTATTTATAAGAAAAAGTGTATATCAAAATGAACAGAGGATATGTCGAATATATACTGTAATATTTAATAGGTTTTTCAATTCATATTTATTAAGATTTTTTTATGACGAGTATTACAAGTTTAATGAACACCCTGTACATCGTTTCAATACTGTTGTGACCTACTATACATGTAGAATGAATCGCGTAATATGATCACCTCAAATAAAATTACATACGTAAATTAATTAATGGATGAGAAAGTATTTTTTACGAAAATTGCATGCTGTAAAGGATATTCCTTTTCATAAATCACTTTAAAATTTGACTAATTAATTTTAAATGTAAAATTATCAAAGTATTAATAATTAAAATTAATTTATAAATTTGTTTTTTTTTAATATTATTCATTGTTATAAATTTTTTAATATTTTTTTCGTAATGATTCCTTTTTTTATCTAATTATAAATAATATATTTATCTAAAAAAATCTTATCGATTTGAAAAAAATAAAAATATTTATTTATTTATTATCTATATCAAATGTTGTTAACTATATATTTACTTACAAAAAAAATAATAATATCAAATTATATCTTTTATGTTATACAATTTTTGTATGAAATAATTTATATATAATTATTAATTTATATATAATTTATATGTAACTATATGATGATGAAATTTTTTTATATATTTAATAATTTACAATTTATTTGATGTGGTCACGTTATATGATTCATTTTGTGTTGAATATTTATATATATAAATTGGATAATTATATTCATCATTACAATAATGTTAAAAATTTAATAAAACAATAATGATGAATATCATAATAATGAATTATATAAAATTATGTGTAATAATTATGCATAAAATTATGTATAATAATTAATTTATTATTTTTTAGATTTTTATTATTTTTGGAATATTTAATCCTTACTGATTATTAATTATGCTAAAGATAATTCTCAAGTGCTGTAAATATACATATACATATATATATCGATTTTTCAATCGATTCAATCTTTATTGGTATAATTTCAAAGTAAATTAAAATATTCCAATTTACATAGAATTTAAATAATATCAATTTTTTTTTTGTTGATAATTAAATGTTTTATATAGACATTAGACATTTACATACTACATACATTAGAATAATTATTATAAGAAAAATATAAGATGTAATAAAGACAAATACATATATTATAAATGTATAATATTATACATTTTTTTGATAGAAAAATAATAAATTTTTAAAAATTTTAATTTGATAGCCAGGAGCTGTAATTCTAATTTTCTACATGTGACGTTTTTCATAATATACATGTTAATTAATTAAACTATTAAACTAAATCTTCTTTTTAAATACTCATTCTTTAAATAATATATATTTGAAATTTAATAATTCAACAGTTTCGTTAATAACAGTTTAATAAAATTTTGAAATACTTATTTATTCAAAATGTATAATTATTTAAGAAGTATTTTCATAAAAATTTAAAATATTATTTTAATATTATCTAAAGTGACTTGTATAACTAGATTAATTTATTTACTTTAAAAATATTAAATAATTTATTATGAACCAACAATATAAATTATGAATCAAGATATATAAAAATATATTACAGAAATATACAGATTTCGTAAATTAGAAAAAATATTTATAATATGCCATGTTTTCAAATTGACGAAATAACTCAAAAGGAAACTCATATGAAAAAATAAATTAAAAATATAATTTTTCTTATATGAAGCCTTATTTCCAAACAAATCAATACTGAAGCTAAACTCTTACATATAATCCTCTTTATGTATACATGTATACAATAAATATCAATGCAGTATCTATATTGTTATTAGGATTTATTATATTATAGGATATAGTAAGAGGAAAACATAGTAAATAACAGTAAGAGATAAAAAGTGAAATAAAAATAAAGTTTTATATAATAAGAGCTCGATTATTCATACCAATTAATTATAAAAAAAATTGAATAATCAATTTTTTTTTAATATTTAAATAATCGAATAAATAGAATAATTCATATTGCAACTTCTTTTTTTTTCATTAAAAACTAAAATTGCATATTTATATTTATATTGTTTTAATAATTTTTTCCTCCTTGGTTTTTTAATTTCTTTTAATATATTTTAATTATTTTTTATAATTTTGTTTTAATTTATTTCTTTTCTATTTTTATATTACTCCTTATTTTTTATAATTTTGTTTTAATTTATTTCTTTTCTATTTTTATATTACTCCTAATTTTCTTTAGAATTTAAAAAAATAATTGAAATTATAATTTAAAAAAATATATATATATTTATGAAATATAAAAAATAAAGTAATATATTTAGAATATTTATCTTTACTTCCTAATATTTTAAAATAATTCAATATTCAAATAGAAATTTTACTGCATTTTTTATTAAAAAAATTTTTTTTACTTTTTATTTATTTTCTATTTTTTCTTTTTTTATATTTTCCAAACATATTGTATACTTATATTAGAATATGAATAATTTGATTATCTATCTTTATAATTATTCAATTAATTAATTTAATACATTGGTATTGGTTTATAATGACTAGCAAAGTTATAATTATAATATAAATGCAATAATATCTGCTATAGTGTTTACAGCATAACAAATGTACGAATAAGGCTTTGTAAAAAAAGTATAAGTCTTCATTTTTAATTTATTTTTTTATATATTTATTTCTTTATATTGTCAACAATATAGAAAAAATGCTCTATATAAAATAATTAAATTTTTATAGTTATTAATAGTTATAATATAACATTATTTATTGCAAAATTTTCATAAATATCAATGCAGTAAATATCAATACATGTTAAATATTTTAAAATGCATTTATCATATTATATTAAACTCATTTGATTTTTATGAAAAAAATATGACAAATCATTTTACAACATTATAATTTTTGAAACTTAATACATAAATATTGATCAAAATAAAAAATTAATTTTATTTTATTATGATTTTTTTATTATTTATTTTATTATTATTTAAATTGTATTTAATTCATTTTTAAAATATATTATTTTTTGTGATTCTTATTATTAGATATTATTATAAAAAATTCTTAAGAGCAATAATTAAATCAAATGATTAGCTTTAATATTTCAATTAAATTTAATATTTCAAGTAAATTATTTCTTAGTATTTTAATGTCATAATTATTGTAAAATGAAATATTCTATCTACATTTTAAATATAAAATTTAAAGAATATTTCATTTAACAAATATTCAAAACATTATAAATTCTGAAAACCACTAAAACAATTGGAATAAATTATAATTAATAATTATATAATTTATAATTAATAAATTTATAAAAAAAAATAATAATAGTAAGAATATAATAACTTCAATCTATTCATTCTCTAATCTTTTATACGAATTATATTTCATACAAAATAATTTAATCAGAATTGCATGAATAAAATATGACTTTGGAATAATATTATTCGTTTATTTAATATGGGCTTATATCTTTAATTAATCTAACAAGTAATAATTGATAATGAGATTAATTATAAGATAATTAAAATAATTAATTCCTATCGTAAAATAATTAACTCCTTAAGAAGCTAATTAATTTTAAAAAATATATATTTTTTTATTTTATTGGTTTATAAATTTTTTTATATTTTTTTCGAAAAAAATTTTCATTTTTTATATTTAAAAAATTTATCATAAAATAGACCATATCAATTATTTTCATTATTATTTTAGTGAATCAATCAAAATTTTTTTTTTATTATTAAAATGATTCGATATTCAAAATGATTGAAATTTTTTTATGCATAATTTTTCTTTTTTTTATTAAATGAAAAAAGTTTTCAGCTCATTGAATTTTCAATATGAAATGATTGTATATATTAGTGATATGAAAAAGTTATATGAAAGAATTGAAGATAACCTTGAAAATTTATTTAAAAAAACAGAAAATATCATGAATATTAATAATATTATATAAAGATCATTAAAATATATATTTTTATTCAAAAGTATTGTAAAATAATTCACTTTTGCTTTAAAACTAACTAAAATTAAAAAATATGAAAGAAAGTATCATTTAATTTAATATACTATATTTTATGACAAAAAAGATATAAAATATATTAAAAATAATATATTTAAAAAATTTAAAATACACAATCTTCAAATATTGAAATTTTATGAATCCTAAAAAATTAATACTATTTACAATATATTTATATTGTTATACATTTCATAACATTTTTTTTGTATTATAATAGAATAACAAGTATGAGACAGAATTGAGGTAATATTTAATAAATTTAAATTTCCATATACTTGTTCATTTTAAATATTACATAATAAGAATAAATATAATAATATAGTATAATAAATTCATCATTATTAAATATCATCAATATTAAATAATAGATTTTTTAACTATTATTGAATTTATTTTATTTTAATTTATAATATTTTAATATATTTTCTAATCTGAAATCATTTTAATATTAATTTATATAAAAAAAAATTAAATTGAATCCAAAGTGAAAGATTTCTCAATTAGATATATAAAAAAAATTAGATATATAATATAAAAATATACAATATAGAATTATAACATTAATAACAAAAATAATTAATATGGTCGTGTTATTTACATATAAAAATATAAAATTTAACCACGTATGTAATATTAGCTCTAAATTATTAAATTTTAATAGTTAATACGAAATAAATATAATGAATCTTAAGGAGTTAAATCAAAAATCGATGAAATTATCTTTTTTTTTTTTTTTTTTTTTTTTCTTTTTTTTTTTTTTTTTCTCATTATTTTAGAGTCTTTCATTGACACCGGCGAGGCCGCGGCCTGGACACGCGGCCTCTGGAGGATCAGGCACTGGAATTGCCGACGATAGCGATGCAGAAAGCGTGAAAAGTTACGGAAGTGCCTGCAGTGCCGCAAGCGCCTGTGATCATGCTACGTTTGCTCTCAACGGTACCACATGGTCTGGTAGATCACGAAGATATGTTGTTCATTGTTCAAATCATACTGGTGACAATGAACAATATCTTACACCTACCCAAAGAGCAGCTAGACAAGTTAGAAAATTTCAGGTAATAATTAATATTGTTTTTTATCATTTATGACATTATCTTATATTTTGTGTATATTGCAATAATTAATCCATTTGTAATGATATCTTAAGTCTTGAGTGTACACTAACTATGGCCCAAATTAATTAACAATAGAAGAATATATGTAAAGAAATAACTTCATAAAGCTTTGTTCAAATTACTTGAATTCAAGGAACTTGAAGTCATATAATTTGAATTTTATCAATTTAAAATGATGAAATTAATAAATGTATTATTAAAAGATAATAAAAGTAAATATATGTATGTTGTTTGTAAAATATTGAAAGCGAAAAAAAAATATGATAATGAAAGTGATATATAATGATAATATAATTTAACAATATATTCAAAATTTCTTTTATTATTATAGATCAGTGCTATTTTAGATATTTACTGATTCATATTAAATACTCGAATTTAATAAACATTCAACTTAATAAGAATTCAAGTAACATTTGATTAATTTAAATAAGGATTTTAAATCAAATTGAACTCATTTGAATTCCAATTGCTGGAATTCATTAACTTGAATAAAACAATATAAATATTTTAATAATAAATTTAATAATTTTAATAAATTTTAATAAATATTGCGCAAAATATTTTTGCGCAATGATATATTATTTATTGCAAATGTTTTAAAAAATTGCCATATTATATCATGATACTTAATATGGACTTATACCTTTAATTAATCTAACAAGTAATAATGAGATTAATTATAAGATAATTAAAATAGAAAGAAGAATAAGAAATAGAAAGAAGAATAAGAAAATTTAATATGATGAAATTTTTAACAAAAAGAATAATATAATATATAATATATAATAAAAAATAAATATTTATTTATTTATATATACTATTATATATTATTTATATATATTAATAATTATATATATATATTATATATATTATTAATTATTAATAATAATAATATATTAATAATACTCGTATAAAACATTACTCGTTAATCATTATAAAAATTATGTTGTTTAGGCTTTATTAAAGGAAGCGCGAAAGGAAATTGAAGAGAAAGATCAGGAAATATTTCGATTAACGAAGGAAGTAGTAGAGCTAAGATTATATAAAGCTTCTCTAAATAGTCCAGATGAAAGAACGGATAGTAGCGATGCCCTTACCGTACGAGAAAATAATCCTTTTTCTCCAGAATCCCCAAGCAAAGATTTACCAGATGAAAATGCGCTACGAAAGATTACAAGTCCAGAAACTCCAGAAAAACGTGCTCCCTCTGATCTTCCCTCCTCTCTTGCGGACTCGGGTCACTTCGAAGACGGATCCGTCCATTCGAAAGATTCTATATTTATACCAGAAGTGCAACCAGAAAGTACTCATATCACTACGACTCCTAATAAAGTTGATGAAAGTAATGCTTCCGATACATTTATAAGATCAACTACAGAAACACCGGAAAGAGATGAAGAGAAGCGCAAATTGGTGAACCTATATGAGAATAGAATTGAGGAAATGCATCGTAGACATGTTGATGAACTTCAAGATCTCAAGCAAAAACACAATGATAAGGTGATATCTCAGAAAAAATATATATATATTAAATATTTATCACATATAAAGTATTTTAAAAAGGATGATATAACTTGAAAAAATGTGATTCTTTAATCAAATACAACAATAAATCAAAAGTATACAAGAAAATTTTTACATATAAGATTTTGTTTTTGATAAAACAAAAAATATTTTCGCTTTTTTTTTTTAAATGAAAATAATAAAACAATAGTCATAACTGTAGATTTTTAATTAATTAAATATATATATTAAATTATATTAAATATTGATTAAATATATATATTGATTAAATATATATATAGAATAAAATTATTAATAATACAATATATAAATTTATACAATGAATTATTTTATATTTCAGGTGGAAAGTTTATTAAATCAATTAGCTGAAGTAAATACACGTTATTGTGAAGTAAGGCCTTCTATTGATGCTGCGGAAGCACGAGCTCGTGAATTAGAAACGGAATTAGAAACTGTAAAAACAGAACTCTCAGAACAAAAGGCTCTATTAAATGAGCAAGAAGAAAGAAATAAACAAATGTACCTGAAAATGTATGCCAAAGGTCAAGAAGCAGCACGTATAGAACAAGCTGATCAGGTATATTATATAATATATATTATCATTATTTATATAAATATTACCAATTTTTTTATTTTATTTTTTTTTAAACTTATATAATATTTAATATTTCTTGAATACATAATTGAAATGCATAATTAAAAATTAAAATTTATATATTTATTTATTTTTTATAAATACAATTATAGATACTTGAACAGGCGCATCAAACACCACCAAAGGTTACTGTTGCAGAATTACTTCAACAATTAACAATTACACAAGCAGAATTAGAAAATATCAAGGTAAATATTTTTATTTTAATCGTTATATTTTCTTTTATACATTGTTAATATTATGATAGTAATATTATACACAGTGCACATTAAAAATGAAGGAAAAAAATTCTTTATGCTTGACTTCATTTATAATTGAAGCTTTATATTTATCTTCATCGCTATATAAAATGGCATGATTTTTATTTTATATAATAAAATTTATCATATAACTTGTATAATAATACTAAAAAGTATCATTAATATAAAAACAATGTATTTAATTATTTTTAAAATAAATATTTAATAATCTATAATACTATTTGTAATTCTAAAGATTTGTAATTTTGTTTTTAAATTTAAAACGTTTTTGAATTTATTCTTTTAATTAATAATGTTTTATATATTGTTTATAGATATTATCTTCTTATAATATAATTTTTTTCAATTTCTTTATCTTTTTAATCATTCAGTTATTTAGTTATTGATGATTTTTATTTTCAAATAAAATTCTATATATTATATTATTTAATTTTATTTCTTATATTATTTACTGTTTATTATTTTAGATTTCTATTAACTTTTTCATAATTTCTTCTTAAGGAAATGTAGATTATATCTCTATAACAATAAAACATAAAAATTCAAATATATAAGAATAAATAAGATATAATTTAGGAATCACTGTTGTTCATGCATCACTTTTTGTGCATCTTTGTTATTCACAAATCTCTTGTACTAATAATGTGCCACTTTTTTTGGTCGCCGCTCACACTCCAGGACACAAGCTACTCGCCTGAACCTCACATTTCAGCCGATCGTAGCCAAAGTTTATTAAGTGCTCAGGAGGCTGTTTCTCTCTGGGTCCTTGGCACACGTAAGGTCTGTATTTCTGCTGAATCGCCACGTGACGCAATTCTCATCCACTGTTTTAAACATCAACGTTGTATTTGTTCACATACAAATGCACAAACAAATATTTTTTTCTTATTTCTGCCTTGTTGAGATTCCTTTTTTTGCAAAAGTGGACTTTTATAATTTGAATAATAATTTTTTTAATGAAATATCTGCATTTTTCCCTTTAAATAATAAAAATATATTAGCTAATTTTGTAAATTTTAAATAAAAATTGTTAAACTTACTATTATTTATTTGTAACTATTATTTCTTAACAAATATTCTTATAAAAGTTTTTTTATATATGATTATTTATGTACATATTATATTTAAATTAATTTCTATAAA
>NW_006263609.1:390295-392578 GCF_000469605.1 Apis dorsata | reverse complement strand
TTATTATTAAATTAAGTTTTTATAAATTTATATATATATTCTATTTTTTCAAGCATGAAAATAAATATAAAATAAATATATAAATATAATGATGAATAATTTGTACAAATTACTTATTATTACAACAAATACTTATACTTTATTTATTTATTTACTTTTTAATAAAATAGTATTTAAAGAAATAGTTATATTACTTTTAATTAATATGTCTGTTATATAATATTAAATATTTTTTTTCATAAATTATATTATATCAGTTAGTAAAAATTATTCTTGTATTTTTATAATAATTATTAATTAATTTTTTTAAAATTTAATCTTGTATTAATTAATATTTAAATATATTTAATTTAATTATTATTAATTTTGAAAATAAAAATTATGATAGTGGTAAGAATTGATTTCACGTGTCTTTATTTATAAATTATATTATGAAGATATGTTTATGAGAGAATGTATTTATTATAATGCTTTGTCACAATTGCATGCCAACTTAAGCACAAATGTAGTTGATTTGTGTTATTATGCAGTATTATAGGTTCGAAGAGACTATTTTGTGCACTTGAAAGAAACAGCCTCTTATTATCCTTCAGTTAATGTAAGTTTGCACGTACTTAAGCATCATATGCTTGCACCATTGCATACAAATCATATCATTATTATCATGTTAGATCCTGAAAAATGAGTTAATAATATTCTCAAAATGAATGTATTTAATTGTATAAATGTATTAAAATATTTATTTTTGATTGATTTAATAATAAACTATGTTTGGATCTAATATGTAATATATATATAGTACACTGCCAAGGAATGTATAAAATTAAAAATATATACACTTATTAATTTAATTTATAGAAATTATTTCCAAAATGATTAGCAAATATAATCTGTTTAACAGGCAATGTACCGACGTATACTAGAAGCACGTAATAATCAAGGTGCCCTTGATCCAGAGATCACATTGCAGTTCCTAAAATCGGCGATTTACTATTTCTTAACGGATAAAGAAAATCATCATGGGCATTTGAATGCAATTGAAAGCATTTTAGGATTCTCAGAAATTGAAAAGCACAATATTGATAAAATATATCGATCAACAAGAAAGTAATATTTAAAACTTCTTCATTATTGAATTTCAATGCAAAATCTTTAGACAATTTATTGTATTTTTTTTATTCAATGCTATTTAAAAATACTTTATTTACAAATTATAGTATTTGAATTGAATTTTATTTAAAATCAATATTAATATTGTATAATATATAATTATATAATTATAAATTCTTTATACCTATTAACATGGCAGCATATAGCATTGCTATATATATTTTTATAACAATAACATCATATATGTGTACAATATTCACATTATTTATCTATTTTAATAATTTTTTTTATTATTTTTTTTCTTCAAATTAACATTAACAAGTAATTCAATAACAAAATCATTATATACAATTGTGTTTGCTAATTTTATTCATTTTGCATAAGATAGCTTATTAATTCATTTATAAATTCATTATTATAAATTTCTTACATTGATGCTATCAAAACAAAAATATCAAAATATTTTTTGTTATATAAAAAAAAATAATAACTTAAAAGAGGAAAAAATTTTTTATATTAGTTATGATTTTGCAATTTTATTTAATACATATATATATTTAATAGAGTATATATTATACATTATGTAGAGATATACAGTGATTATTATTAAAAGTTAAACAATTTAATACTTACAAAATTTTTGCATATTTTTATTATAGAATTATGTTTAAAATATTTCGTATATAAATAAATTAATACATTTCTATGCAATATACAAAAATTAAAAATATTTTTTGTAAACGTATATACTTCTAAAAAAATCATATAAAAATCACCAGTTATTAAAAATTATATTTATGAAAAAACATGTAAAAAGAATGTAATTAATATTTTAATAATATTAACTATAGTTATAATTAATGAAAAACTATGGAAAATATATATGGATAATGAAAAACAATAATGGAAAACTATATAATAGTTTATATAATTTTTTTATATAAATAAAAACTATAAATTTTTATAAAATTATTTTTAAATATCTTTTATTATTATATAATATTCTTGTTTACCTTTTTTTATATTTTAATATTATTATCTTGTGATAATACTTCATTATTTTTGAATAATTATTTAATATATTTCTTTGATATATAAAATATATTGAAATTTATAATTATTATATTTACAACATTTATTATTTTATATCTATATTTAAATCTATTTAAAATT
>NW_006263609.1:382847-389963 GCF_000469605.1 Apis dorsata | reverse complement strand
TCTTTGATATCATTTTTTAAATTATATAAAATAAAAAACATGTTTCAAATAAACATTATTAGATAATAAATATTTAAATAATAAAAAATTATTTAAGAAAATAGAAAAACATATTTTTTATAATTTAAAAAACAATTCATAAATAATTTGTTAAATCAAATAATAGCTTATATATAGCTTATGTGCATGTAAGTATATAATTTTTAATAAACTGATGATTTTGTACAATATTTACAAATTAAACTTTCATAAAACAATTATTAAATATTAAACACGATATATAATATGTTTCAATGACTATTGCTTAGACTTAAATTTTGTCATATATAATAATTAACGAAGTAAAAAAAACTAATAAATAGCAAGCTATTATTACATCATATATATATATATGTATACATATATATGAATTTATTTTTAAATTATTTTCATTTTTAGTTAAAAAGATTTTATAAACAAAAATATTGTAAGCATTAAAATGTATAGCTTTAAGTAACTTACAAAAACAGTTTAATATTTAAATATATTTAAAAAAAGAAAAATTTGAAAAAGAAAAAGCTATTTTATATTAAGTATAAAATAATTTCAAATGATAATTTTCATTTTTTAAATTTTTAATATAATTATATTACGATAAAAATATTAATTATGAATCGCTTGATATTTGAAATTAAAATTCAATGTTACATAATGTTAAATTATAAATATTAATTTGCAAGAAAAAGTATAATAAAACTTCGATTTCCTGACCATTTTTTATCTGAATAATATCAAGCGCTAAAAAGAAATGTAAATACTTATCTATATTATTTACTATATTATATATATATTTTTTTTAATTTATTTTGTATAGATAAGTCTAATTTTAATTTGAAAAAAAAATAAAATTAAAGGATATATGTAATAAGTTTTCATTCTTCATATCAAATGCAATCGTAGCAATCATATATAAGTATTAAAATTTAATTATCCGATGTAATTAATTTTTATAATTAATTATATAATTCGGATAATCAAAATCCTATTGTATTACACATCTTTAAGGAATTGTACATTATATTTTTCTATTGTTTTTAATCATCTTTTTTTTTAGGAATGAAGATTTAAAAAATTTTATAATGTCAAAGTATTCAATTTTAATATTGTTTATTATATTTATACTTGAATAATAATATTTAATATTCATAATAATTAACTAAAATCAAAAATACATTTGAAATTCAATGTTACATCTATACATTGAATTTATTTTTCATTTTTTTATTAATAATTTATTAAATAATTTTTAATTTTTTACGTATTTATATTGTTAACACATTTCAATATCATCAGTTCCGATAAATTTTAAAGTACAAAAAAGAATTAAAAATGAAACAAACAAATGAGAAAAATAGAATGAAAAAAAAAAGAATGAAAGTGAAATAATTTAGAATAATAAATTATTAAAATTAATTAAATTTTTGCTTGTTTATATAAATATTTTTAAAATTTCTAGATATCTCTTTAGTTAACATATTACTTGAGAAATATGACGTAATTAAAATATTTTAATTTATTAATTTATTATATTTACAATTACAATTTTATAATTTAAAATACTTTATATGTAATTTACATATATAAAGTAAAATTATTTATATTCTCTAAAAAATACAAGTACATATTCTTTAAAAGAAAATAAGTAAACTTTGAATTTATTATAAGTTTTTCTAATTTGAAATATAAATTTGTTGAAAAATTTTAAAGATATATTGTGTAAATTATTTAGAATACGAAAATTATCAAAAATTATTCTTTTATGTAATTTTATTAATTTTTTATTTACTTGATTTAAAAAATATATATCAAAAATAAAAAATGACATATGTATATATGTTTACATACAATGTATAAGTAAATGAAATAAAGTAAATGATTTAATCCTTTGTATTGTATTTGAAATTATTAGTTGGCAATATATATCAATTAATATATTACATAATAATTATAACAGTTATAATTCTTATTATATAAAATATTGAAATATTCTTATATTTCATATTGTACATTATGTAATATATTGTACAAATTATGCCATGTTTAATATAATTTATTTTTTGATATATTAAGTATATTTCATAAAATGCATTGCAACAATTATAATTTGTATGTTTAATGTAAGCAAAATATATAACTATATGAAAAGCATTTTATTTATCTCAATGCAAAAGATTAAATACATTTACTTATTCATAAAAAAAAAAAAGAAAAAAATTTATTAATTTCATAGTAAAATATGAAATATTTTTTTTCTTTCATAAAATATATGTATATTTTAATGATATATTTTATATTTAATTAATTGTAAGTTATGCAAGTTATTAAATATTTTAATTTTTGAATATAGATTATATAAATTTATGTATACATAAATATATACATAAATTATATAATATATATATATATAGATAGATTATATAATGTATGTATATTTAGCTGTTATTAAATAAAATATAATATATATTCATAATATTAGTCCAGATATGGCGTCCAGATAAAAAAACAATTTGGAGACTGAGGGAAATATTTTGCCTTTTTATCTGTTTGATTATATCAAGTTAGATAGATATGAGAGAGTATTATAATGTAATTATTTATGGACGTCACATAAAAATTAAAAGGAGCACATTTCTTATATACCTGTTATGACTCTATTTCACATGTTTTAAAATAATTTATATATTCAAAATTTTAATATTCATGAGATATCTTTGGAAAATCGATTTTAGAGATCTAAATAAATATAAAAGTAATTAAATCTTATTTATTAAATTATAAATATTTTAAGTATATTGTAGATGAAATAAAACAGAGATAGCTATCTCGATCATATTAATATCTCTCTTTATCCAATTAAAATTTTAGTTTATAACTTAATAAATAATTTTCAATTTTTATATATCAGTTTTTGTGTTTGTTTTGATTGCTAAAATCGATATTAAATATTAATATCATGATACTATATATATTATTAGATTAAAACCAAAGATACATATAAATAGCAAAAAATTATTAAATATAAAATAGATTATGAAAAAAAAAATACTATATACTTTGTTATATGTATGTATGTTATTAATAACTAATATTAATTAGATAATACAGTTTGAAAAAAATAATTATGCTTCAAGTTTTATTATAATTATATTTTGATAATACTAGAATACTATTATAAGGGTACTGGAAAATAAATTTATTTTCATGTAATAAAAGTATTTCATGTAGTAAAATGTATTTATATTTTTTAAAAATATCATTATTCAAAAAAACAATTTCAGTTTCAGTATATTTCAATAAACTAAAATTTATATATTATTTATATATATACAGATATGAACATTAATGTACATATTTGACTTAAAAATATTTTAAATAAACTATTTATATAAAAAATTAATTAATATTATATTTTTCCAATACCCTTAGTAATTTTATTTTGTAGACATTTTTATAGTAATAAAAACAAAATATAATAATTAATATCAAATTTTCATTTCTATTTCAAAAAATAAATGTAAAATATATTCATAGAAATGTGAACATTTTGCTTAAAATTTTAATTAAAAATATTTTATGCAAATATTTTATCATTATCATAAAGAATTAATAATAATGGATTTTGAAATTAAAAAAAGAAAATATATAATTAGTTCACATTTCTAAAGAATACTTTTATTATAAGAGATATAAAACTATAATTATAAATTCTTTTTTCATTATTTAAAATTACATTTCCTTGGAAGATAGCAGTTTTAAAAGTTATCTTAAAAGTAATATTTATATCTTTCAAATATATCGCGATCTCTTGAGAATGAAATCTAAACAAATCATGATATTAAATAAAATTTTCTTATTAATTTATCTACTCATAATCTTTTGCAAAGAAAATAACATAAATAAATACCATATATAATAAATAATAGAATTATATTATATAATGGTGGCCTGTATTTTCATGTATTGAACTATTTACTGTTTTTCATAAATGATGTAATAATTATCTAACTTTAAACATTAATTAAAACCAATATATTAATTTTTAATAATATTATAATTGGAATATAAAATATTCCTATATTATTTTCTTATGCACGATTTATTTATGTATTTTAATACAATAGTGATATGATATAGTGCTTATTAACAAAATCTGTTAAAATTCTATAGTAAATATATGTATGATTTGCTTTATCATAAATATTATTATTGAAGATACATCTTCAAAATATTTCATAAGAAATTAATTTTGAAAAACTATATATAATTTATAAAATTTTTAAGTTTTAATATTGTTATAAAATAAAATGATGAAATAAAATTAAATATTAAAAAATTAATATTAATATTAAAAAATAAATTAATATTAAAAAATTATTATAATAATAAATATATTTCTTATATAGTAAATGGAATCATAATAATGTGACAAAAATATTAATAAAAATTTTTTAAACAGGTATTTTATTTTTAAAAGTTTTATGAAAGAAATGTAAAATACAAATTATGTAATTATTTCTTTCCAGCTATAATAATACCATCATATTTCTGTTGAAACCACTTCATTGCATCTTCTTTGGTAAGTCTATGTTGAAAACCGACTTTTCCAGTTTTTCTTCTTCTGTGAGCTACATTGAAACCTTAACAAACAAAAAAAAATAATATAAATTACACACAAAATAATTTTTATTAATCAATAGTTATTTATTTTTTTTTGAATTATTATAATTCAATTATTATAATTATTTTTTTACAATGAAATATATAAAGCATAGTAAATTAATAAATTAAGCTGTGTAAATTAATAAATTATCATGATATCATTAATGTTAATTATTTATCGTTTTCAAAATTTCTTAAGTTATTATTCTATTAATTGAAAAGTTAATTAAAATTTCTATTCAATTCATTTTTTATTATAAATATAATTATAATATAATATAATATATTTTTTATAATATAAATATAAATATAAATATAAATTGTAGCTTCAATTAAGTAACACACCCAGTATAATAAAGTGGGCATGAGTTGCAAATATGAAGCCTATATTTTAGCACATATTTTATAAATATAGATACAACTGAATATAGTAGTAACTATTATGCCAAATGTGCATATATTTATATATTTAACAAATTGATTTTTCATAGAATATAAAATGAAAATAAACTAACCTGGTCGTCCGAGAACAACATAGAAATCCAAACCATAAATACCAATGCTGGGATCATATTTAATTCCTAAGTCAATATGTTCTTGAATACCAAAACCAAAGTTTCCGGTACCAGAAAAATTCTCTTTTCGTAATTCATATTCTCGTACCTTTAATAAAAAAAAAAAATATCAAACGGAAAATATTATGAAACATTTAATATAAGTAATAGAATTACTTTCAATCCACGTTCAAGAATTTCTTCTGCTTTAGCACCTCGTACTGTACAATGTACTGCAATTTTTTCATTACGGCGAATTCCAAAAGACCGGACAGTATATCTTGCTTTGGAAAATACAGGTTGTTGTCCAGTTAATTGTTCTAATACCTATAAAAATAAAATAAATAATATAATTGAAATAATGAATAATATATATTTATAATATATTGTTATATATTATTGTTATATATATTGTTATAAATTATATTATATATTGTTATAAATTATATGTTATAAATTATATTGTTATACATTAATATTGTTAAATATTATATATATTTATTATTTATATTTTTATTTATAAAAATATAATTCCATAAAAAAGAAAATTAATTTTTTAAAATCAATTCTTATTATAAACGAAAATATAAAAAAAATATTTATATATTTATATAATAGTTAAAGTATAAAAGAAGAAAGTTATGAATGTAATTATGAATTTAACACAAATGTAATATATTAACAAAAATATGTATAAAAATATGTATAATATATAAAGAAAATATAAGTAATATTTATAAGTACCTTTGCAGCACGGGTTAGTCTATCACCAGATTCACCCACACAAATATTTAAACAAAGTTTACGAATGCGTACTTCACGCATAATATTCTTTGATGCATCCTTAGGTTCTTTTCTCACTTTTTTCTCGATTCTTTTTTCAACTTTTTTTTCTGAAGATTTCTTTGAATCCTGTAAGAAAATTACTTTAATACGATTTCAACAAAATTATACATTCCTATTATATATAAAAATAAAAAAATATTCAAAACATTTTATCATTAACATCTAATAATAAATTAATTTAACTTCCCATACTATTTTCTTAAACTATTATATATAAACAATTAATTTACAACTATAAAATTATAAACATCATTAAATAAATCTAGGTTATATTTGTTATACATGCTGATCACAAACCTCAATCAACTATCATATATTAAATTATAATTCTAATATATTAATGAAAAAGATATTAATCAATAGTAAATAAATAATAGTAATTTTTTTATAATATATAAAAAATAATTTATTAATATTTGATGTCTTTGGTATTTAAAGATTATAAAATTTATCTTAAAAACAACTAATTCCACACTTACCGCCATGATGAACCGGAAAGAACGAATCAATATCGCCCTCTATTGAGTAAAAAAGTACTACAAAAAAATGTTTTTAAATAATCTCATAAATAAAAATCTAATATAAAATAAATTATTTACATATATAATTTGAGATCAAGTAAAATATTTTGTAATGTTTATGATAAAATATATATATGTATGTATGTATTATTAATAATATAATTTACTTTAAATATGATATAGAGAAAATAAATTAATAGCAATATTAAAATACAGTCAATTACTAGAAATTACCTGAGAGATGTTTCTGAGTTTATGAAATATTTATTTTTAATAAAATATTATAATAAATTAAGAATTCAATGAAATTATTCAGTTAATTAATAATTATTATATGTATATTTCAATGCAATTATTATTATATCTCAATATTGTAGCTAACATAATTCAATTATTTCTCATATTAATTATCATATTTTTCTTTTGTGTGATTTTAATTTTTAATTAAATACAATAGTAGAAATTAAAATTAAAATTTTCTATATTTTTTATTTAAA
>NW_006263609.1:382290-382567 GCF_000469605.1 Apis dorsata | reverse complement strand
TATTTCATATTTAAAAATTTAAAAGTTAAAATATATTTTATATTTTAAAATATGTACATATTATAAAAAAAAAATTTGAAAAATATAGATAATAAATTATTCAAAATGATGAACATGATTATAAATCACATTCTAATTTATAAAACATTAAATTTCCATATTTATAAATCATTGAAAGTACAGAATAAAAATGAAACAATAAATAATATATTTTCATTATTTATATAGACTTTTATTTTTATTAAAGAAATAATATTTTTTTCATTTCATTGTGCAA
>NW_006263609.1:371003-382211 GCF_000469605.1 Apis dorsata | reverse complement strand
AAAATCATAAAATTTTTTGTGAAATATCATATAAAGTATCAATAACATTTAATTTGATTTAGATTATTGTATTTTTTATATATATGTAATAAACATTAATACATTATAATATTTTATTTAATATTTTTATTATATAAGATTTCATATCAATCAATCTATAATTAAATTAAAATAATGTTTTTTAACACAATTTTGTATTTATGATTTATTCATTGATTTTAATTATAATTCTATTTATAAAATGATTCAAACTTATTTTATTAGTTTACACTAATATTTGCTTAAATTTTTATAAATATTATAAATATAATAATATAAATATTATAAATATAAAATATAAACATTATTCCTATGATTATCATTTTATATTTTATAATCACTGAAAGTAATCACTCCATTATATAATTAAAATAATATTTCAAATATGTTTATATTGAATTATTTTTTAATATAACTCGTAAAGCTGTGAAGATAGAGAAGGCATTGGACAAATATTGAAATATTATTAATTTATCATTTATATATTATTCTTAATTAATTAATTTATAATTAATGTTTAAAGAATTAAATAATTTTACCGCACAATAAGAGCGCAAAGAAAGTTTTGGCACTAAAAAATTGATGGAAAGAGATATTGGTTTTTGAAATATCAGCATAATCAATATGTTTTGTTGCATTTCTGATGTCTGTTCATACCATTTTAAGTTATATGCACTTATTGAAACATTTTTACTCTAAAAATTATGGAAAATTAATTATATATATGATTCAGTATATATGATTCAATTAATTACATATATGTACATGTAAATAAATATAAATTATATATTGAATAAAAATATATAAAATATACAAATAAATCAAATTTTTTATTTGAAATTAATTAATTTTCATTTTTTCAATGATACAAATAACTTTATTTGAAATTTAAAAATCTTAAATGTTAATAATGAGATAATTTATTTATTCATATTTATTTATTATAAGCAATTTATTAAACGAAAAAAAAATAGAAATAGAGAAACTGTTTTTGTTACATAACCATCTCATTCTGTTTCAATTTCGTTTTATTTAATACAAACTTATATTGTTTATAAATAAGTCAATTTTTATATTTGTTTTGATTTTTAGAATCGATTTTTCAAATAGGATAGAATAGTCAATAGTCTTAAGAATATATACACTCTCTATATTTATATAATAAATACACTTATATTTGTCTACTTAATATAAATAATGACATGTTAAAATTTAAAAAAAATATTTTATAATTAAAATACTATTATTTAGAATATTATTAATTTCGGTAAAATATTAATTTCAAAATAATATTTGTTTGAATACATATATTTAAAATACTATCTTTTTATGTGTTCAGAGAAGATTTCAAAGAAAATTTTATTTATAAAATGTTATATCATTGAAAAAAATTAAAATATTTATTTCTATTTATCTATTTTAAAAATTTATTTTCTTTGAGCTCGGATCAAGTTAAATAGGTACGTGTGATATATAAATACTTAAATAATTTAAATAGTTTAATAAACAAGATAGTTCAATTTTTTGGATTGCATTGAAAGAAATTAAATGCATTAATTTTGGAAATTATAAGATAATAATAAGATAATATTATTAAAATAACTGTTACTTATAATTAACACATGTTAATTATATTAATGCAACATGGAACGTTATATTATTCGAAAATATCAAGTTGTTTATTTGTATATTCTTATCTTGTTTGTACTCATACGAATCTGTTTAAATTTATCCAAGTCCATTTATGTTTCTATTCCGATCTGAATAATGAATGTATTCAATTCATTATTTCAATTATTTACATTGAACCTAAATGTAATTTCTAAATTTTTGTAAATATTTTATATAAATAATAATTTACATATAAACGATTTTTACCATATCATCCATGTATTGCGCTGGCCATGCATATAAATAAACTTCTATGAGTGCAGTGAAACATGTGATCATAAACTGTATTTTTATAATTAATAGAGGATTCTGGTTACAAATTATATTATATTATTATATTATATCATTATAAGATAAATCAGTTTTTCCATCGATATTAATGAATTTAAAATATGTTACGAAAGAAATCATTTTGAACAATTTTTTTTTTTACATCAAATTTAATTTTTTAATTATTCACAAAAACTTTTGGTATTTCTTACAAAAATCTATAAGCATTATTACATGATTTGCATTTATTATATGTTTATACAAGGAATTCCAGAAGTCGATTAGTAAAGCATAAACTGATTTTAAGCATAAACATATAATATATATAATTGTTATATAACAAATATTTTTTTTTTTTTTGATAAATTATATCGAATTATATCATAAATAATGAATAAAATATAATATTCAACACATTTTGATATGTTATTTGAATTTATTCGTGCTCAGTCAGTAATATGTAGTTAATACTATTGTCACTGCTCAACTAGGCTTCCACGATTGATCAATTGCCTTCCGCGATTGATCAATGTTTTTTGTTAATAACTCATTAATAAAGTCATAACAAAATTTTTTTAGTTATATAGGTCCTAATATATACTTTTACAAAGTAACAAAAAGTATTATTTAAAATTATCTCAAAATCAAATTATATATGTATTATGTATGTATTATATATGTATTATATATATATATACATACATATATTACATATATTATATATTATATATAAATGCATCACATGTTATCACGAATGCACATGTATAAGTAGAATTCAATATATCATTAAAAGTTTTTTTGCGAATAAATCGAAAATTAAGGCTAATCGATTATATAAAAAAAATGATATTTTTAACATATTTTAAATTTATTGAAATCGATAAAAAAAAAATTAATTGATAAATTGACTGAATTATGAAAAATATTATGTACATAAGATATCATAAAATTTACCATTATTAGTATAATACCAGCAAGAATCATATTAAATGATGTTGCTATTATAGTGTAAAAAATGATATGCTGGAGACAATTGGCTATTTCTTTTGCGTATCTAAAAAATAAATTGCTTACAATGAATATAAATAAAAATAATTTAATTTATACATTATAAAATGTTAATCCTATTGATTAGTTCTCTCTTTATTGATTTTAATGACTTTAAAATATATTGTAAAATATTGTTTTAATCAACTTTTTTCTTTATACACAATTGATGATCGACAGTTTTCGAATTATTTACAAAAATTAATACTATTATATTGAATTTTATTTAATATATATGCGTTCAAGAATAATATATGAATTGAATAGTGTGAATATTATAATTTGTAAATATTGAATAGTATTGAATATTATAATTTGTTCATTATTTATGTTTCCATTTTTAGGATATTTTGTATAGACATACACATATAATAAGAATTCAATAATATAATACCAAAATTTTTTTGCGAATAATTCAAAAATTAGAGTTGGTTATGCATAAAGAAAAAACTTGCTGAAAAAGAACGAACAATATATTTCAAGTTTATTAAGATTATAATATGAATATTAAAGTTTATTAAGATTAATTAATAATAAGAAGAAGAAATAATCAACAAGTTGATTATCTTTACCTCCTGATTTGTAATTGTTTTTTTATACAAATGACCATCATATCTTTGTTTGAAATATTCTGTATCTTCGCGATCAAACATTCAAATCTAATGACCACGAACCATAATAAAAGCGCTCCAAATATGCTTAGGCACACAGTTGCAGAACATTGATAAGCAAAGAAACATTGATGGAAATATATTATAATATATACTGCCGTATTATTAAGGCTTAATGGAAATTCTGTATAGAATGGTAATGAAACAGGTAAGAATATAGGTCCTAATATAAATATTGTCGTAGTTAAGTATGAAATTATTATAGCACTTCCATAAAGGATATAACATTTTGCTACATATTTCTGCATTATTTCTTTTTCGTATTGTTTTGCCTCTTTAATATAGGTTATCATTTCTTCGATTATATGCTGTTAATTTATGATAAATAATTTATAATAAAATATGTATAATAAAACATATATAATAATAAATACAATCATTTTCATCCATAAATCATTAAATTTCTATTAATTTTTATTCTATTAATCGATAATATAAATTTGTGAATTTACTTTTTTAATATTGCAAATATAAATTTTTAAATAATAATAATATATTTTTATTTTTTTAATAATATATTATTTGTGAAAATTTCTTTTAACATTTAATCGTAAATTTAAAAAAATGAAAGCATTTATTAATATTATTTTTAAATTAAAACTGATAAAGATGAAATAATATATAATATAAAACAATATATAAAAATTATATATTGATAATATATAATATATTATATTTTTCTTTAAGGAAATATATTTTAAATTTAAAGTACATATTTAAAATTAAAGTTACTAAAATATACTAGATTAAATCTATTATTCTGATATATTTTTTATATTTTAATATAACAATATATATATATATATTGTAATTTATAAATATATTGATTATAAATATATATATTTATATTTTTCAAAAATATTTTTATCATTTTATATTTCTTTTTAAGATATTTTAATTTGTAAAAATTATTGTAGAAAAGTCAAATAATATATAAAAAGATATATAACTTATATGTTTTTCTTATAAAATAATTTGTAAGATAATTGCATCCAAAAATAAAATATTTTATAAAATGAATGTATATGATAATTTGATAATTAATAAATAACACATCATTCTTTTTTCTAACATTGTATTTTATTGCAGAGGTTTTAATATTTTAGTATTACTATTTAATTTTAATATAGTAGTTAGTATAGTATAGTTTAGTATCAGTAATTTTAGTAGTAATTTTAATTTTTTAGTAGTAGTAATTTTATTGTAAAACTAACTAAATTCGGATAAAAAGGGATTGCTATTGAATTCGATTATTATTAAAATATAATCAGAAACGATTTACATTTTGAAATAAATAATTGTTCACATCTTATATAATAAATAAAATAAATTAAGTAAAGTTAACATTAACTAATTTAATTTTTTGAATTTTTAAAATTTTTTAAATTTTTTTAATGGGTTTTTAGAAAATAAAAGAAATATTAATTAAAATATAAAACAAATTTTATATAATTTATCATATTCAGCAATCACTATTAACTTTCAATAATAAATTTATTTCTAATTTTTTATAATATAAACTTTAATATTTTGTAACAATCATTGTTACATCAATGCAATGAAAAATCTTTATTTTATTAGTTTTTTTTAACTAATCATTTAATTATTCATTTAGTATTTTCTAAAAGTAGATGAATTATAAATAAATAATATTTTCCATATTATTTTAAAAAAAAAGATTATTGCAAATAATAAATTTGTACATAATACATAATTTAAATACAATAATTAATAGGAAATAAATAAGAATTTAAATTTTATATTCTTAAATATATAGTAATTTAATTATGTCATACGATTCAATTTTAATTTTTAAATTAATTAATTATCCGATAAGACCAATTTTATTCTAATATTTTCTTCTTTTTTCTTTCCTTTTTTTCTTTATATCTGTTATTATATATCTTTTTATATCATCTTGTATTATTATTGTATAATAACTTACTTGTAAAGTATCATGTTTGATCGCGCATATAGTGGTTTGAACAATTAATTGAATAAAAACTACCACTATGCTTATAGACTTAGCGACAATGACGATATCGTCTTGGTGTAAATATATCGAATGAAACATAGGCAAGCTTCCCAAACAAGAGCTAATAATAGTAAAGATTTGTAAAAATCTGAAAACAATGATTTGATTTCTATTGCTATTAGCAGAAATTGGCCAACAGAAGCACAAAGCTACACTAAGCCACGTAATGTAAATGACTCTTTTTAACATTACTTGCTCTATCATAATTTTAAGAAATTGTTGAAACAAATGAGATAAGATTTCACTGATGAATAAAATTGTGTGCAGATTGTTGCTAGCTTGAATTGTTATACTTCTTTGAAAGATAATAGAGATAAGAGAAAAAGAAAGAAAGATAATTAAATATTCATTACATGATCATAGACATTATTCGTGAAGCATTGCTTCAATAGAAAAAGGAATTTAATAAATCAACATAAATGAAGTACAATTTATCGGTAATGATTTTTTCTATAGACTATTTCTACATAGTCTAGCTCGATAGAAATAATTATTGGTTATACTGGTAGTAGATTAGAAACATGCAAAGGAAGGTTATTACGTAAAGTGATTAATATTAAGAAATAAACGTTCTATTAGAAACTTCTATTACAATGTTCTTTTGTAAAAAGATAAAGAATATCATATTAAGTTAGGTATTCAGACAGTCAACTTATATACACGCGATATTTACGAAATATTAGCTAATAAGAAAGAAAATGTGATAACGCAAAACGCATAGAATCCATATCAATACAAAGTATCAATAGATTTAATATGATATGATATAATTTAAGAGTCTAAAGATTTGAAGTAATTTTCTAATGCTATCGAATGAAATCAAAAATATTGTAAATATTTAATATACGTATCAATTAAAATTCATGAATATATAAAGTAATATAAAGAAATGAAATTTTATGTGAATAATTTTCTATTTTGATGTAATTAATTCTCAAAATTTTATAATAACAAAATTTGTTTTATATTCACATATTCTGTTTCTGAACATAATTTTTCTTGGAATTCTAATTTATATTTTATTCTTATTTAAATGATTTGATTAATTAATGATTATTAAAAATCTCATTTTATTTCATAGATGAAATGAGATATTTAAATATTTAAAGCTTTATACATAAATTTTATTATAAATTTTTTTTCATTAAAATATTTATTAATTTTTTTTAAGTATAAACATTTCAAAAAAATATCATTTCTTTAGTTCTTCATGATTCTTCATGATTCCATATTAGGCATCATATCCAATCATATTAAAATTTACTTCTAAATACATTTATTTTATTTTTTTATTTTATTTTTTTATTTATAATTTTAAAGCAAGCTTGAACTTTGTTTCGTAATTGTAATGATTTAAATTTTCTTAATATTTTTATTTATTTTTTTGCCACTTTTTATTTCTTCTTTTGCTTCTATTTATCTTCTTATTTTTGCTTTTTTATTTTTTTCCAACTCTTATTTTTTGCAGTGATTGGAAATATTAGTGTTCTTTCAAATGAATAATTAACAATTTTAATTTTATTTTGCTTTGAATATAATATAGATGTTAACGGATAAAATATGACTTTTAATATTAAAATCTCATTGTTAGATGATCATAAAAAATAATTTATTATTAATAAAATTTAATTTTTTATTTTTTTATTATAAATGATGTAAATAATTTATTGAAATGATTTATATATGTTATAAGCAATAAATTGTGACCAATATAAAAAATGCACTTATAAACATTTATTGTATTCTATTTTATATAATTTTTATATAAAGTATATAAAGTATATATTCTATACTCTAATATAAATTTTTTTATTTATTTTTTATTATCTATTTATTTATTTTTCAACATTTTTTTTTAATTTAACAACAAAAATTAAAGTTTGTCTTAAATTTTTTCATTATGTTTCAATAATTTTAATTTAACTTAGTTTATTAATTTAATAACAATTTAATTTAATATAGTTTAAACTTTTTTTTATTTTAAATATTTAATCTTATATTTCAGTCCTTCTAATTTGGATGATTTTTACATTAAAATATAATAATTTATACTTATATTTTTATATTTATATAAAATTTAATATTATGTATATAATATTTTTATATCCATATATAAATATTCATAAATATATAAATATTTCATAATCGGGATATTTTTGTTAAATTTCAATGTATAGAAATCTATAAAATGTATTATATTTTAATTTTTGCTCGATTGAAGTAAATAAGACTTCAACCAATCAAAAAATTGCTAAAGACTAGTGACAAAATGAATTAGTGCGCATCATAATGCGCATGTCATCAATCTATAATTGAAAAATGTGGTAATAGATTCTGTTTTGTGGTTACACGTATATATTATATAAAATTTTTATTGGTAGTATTATATTACGCCTAATTATAGATTATTAAATCTTGTGTAAGTACGTATCTATTTACTATTATATAGAATTGAATGTTTTTATATATCGATTATTGTTTGGAATTTCGAAAGCAGGATAGATTTGAAAGTATAATAATTTTTACAGACATCATAATAATTAATAAATAATCCGATGACTTTCAGGCAAATGTAAGAGAGATTTTATTTATGTTAAAAGATTTCTTTTAATAAAAATTTATAAATTTCCTTTGTTTCTTTTCATATATAGAGATGGAAGTAGCTAAATTAATAATAGTAGTTAATAATAGATAATTAGATTAATAATAGATAATTAAGTACATATACTATATATATATTTTTTTATATATATTTATTTTTTTTAAATGTGTTTTATTTATACGTTCAATTACGTATATTAAAATTATTTTTATATTTGTTTTGATTTTATATTTAAAATATTTCTTATAATTTAATTTTCCGAGAAATTGACTATTTATGTTCATGTCACATTTAATTTATCGAAATATTGAAATATTCTTTCTTTCCATTTATAATTCGATACATCAACAATTCTATTGTCGAAATTCTATTAGATGCTTCGCATTAGATGCATAATTTATCTATTTCGTAATTTTTACTTGATAATTATTCTTTTATATTATATATTTTATATTATATATTCTTTTATATTATATATTATATATTCTTATATATTCTTTTATATTATTTCATTGTATTTTTATTGAATATAATATAATTATATAATATAATTCTTTGAAAAATAATTTAATTTTTTTTTTATTCGTCTTAATTATTAGAATTAGTACTAGCTTGTATTATGAGTTAAAATATGATTTGAAATTATTCTTTTGTTTTAATACGATAAGTTTAATCTTATATATGTATATATATATATATTTATCATAAAAAAGATCATAAAAAAGGAATTTAATTTTTTTTTTGTAAATAAGTAATTGATTGCTAAAATTATTTTAGACGGGAAATTTTGAATATAGACATTACGATGACAATTTACGATTTAAAAATAAAGAAATAAAAAAAGAGAAATAAGATTTAAAAGATAGCGTAAATATTTTTGTATTTTCTTTTTGAATGAATGGTATATAGTACATGTAAAACATGATACATTATAGTTTTGATGTAATTTGTAATTACAAATTGATTGTTAAAAATATCAAAATAAAATAGAAAAGATTTTGAATATTTAAAAAATTGTAATTTATGATTTGCTATATTTCTTATAAATGTTTTATACTTTACAAAAATTTTGAAATATTTCTAATATGTTACATATTATTAATTCTAGTGATAAGTGAAGATTAACAACATAAATTTTTTAAAAATAATGATATTTTTTTTAGCAAATCTTTTTTTATTTTTCTGTTCAATCTAATTTTATTTTCAGATTATTGTTGCATTATTATAATGCGATCAACAGATTCATTGTTTATTCCATAATAATATTTTAAATATAACTGTAAATAAATTTAATTATAATAGTCATACGCGAAATTAAAATAAAAAATTAAAATTATTTGTTCGATTACAATATAAATAGACACATTATAATTCTTTATTTTTATTTTTATTTTTATTTTTTTATTTTTATTTTTATTTTTTTATTTTTATTTTTTTCTTCTTTATTTTTATTTTTTTATGGCATATTTATATTTGTTTACGGCATAGCATGAATTAAACATATGAATATATGAATAATATGAATATAGAATTAATATTTTTTTCAAAAAAATAAAACGATTGAAAAGTAATTATCTTTTTTTTTTATGTAAATTAGAACTATTCAATAAAGAATTTCAATTTTTAAATTTCAAGTTTTTATTTAAGAATTTCAATTTTTATTATCATATTTGTAAATCATAATGTTTTACTTTTTGTTATGATTGTTAAAATATCTTGTGATCTTCACGATGACTTCCATAGACTACAACATTGATAGAAATGCAGATTCTTTGCATCTAAAGGTTAATTGCATGCATTCTACTGATGAATTTTGGTTTCTCCAGTTACTCGTAGAATGAAAAATCCAAATCGACACGAATGACTCGAATACGAGATTGTATACGTGGAATTTTGCACGAGTACAGTAATAGGTATTTATTATATTCGTGAGTAGTAATATTTTTTATTTTTTGTATATTTTACTTGTTAGATCAGAATTAGTCTTCTTGTATATCGCGTCTTTAAATATTAATAATCTTCCAAGTTAATAAATATAATAAGTAAATTTTAATCATAAAATTCTAGAGTATTTTAATATAAATATTTGCAAATATTAAACATCTAAATATATAAATATATGAATATTCATGTATGAATTAAATATGAATATAAAAATACTTAAAAATAATGCGATAATAAATAATTTTTAAATTTTAAATTTTAATTTAATTGTTTAGTTTTCAAAATAATAATTTTATTTTTCTCATCTGAAAATATATTAAATATTATATACAGAGAAGAGACTTCGCGACAGACAGATCTTTAAATCAAAGCTACTACTAAAGTTTTTAATATTTTTTTTTTATTATTTTCGGAAATGTGTTTTGATAAAAGAATCGCTTTTAGGATTTGAATCAATTATTTCATTGAATTGTATTTATAATTAATTTTTTAGTAAATAAATGTTCTTTTAATTAGTGATTCTTTTTATAAGATACTAAAATTTTAACGATTTATTATGTTTATAAAAAGTAAAATATAAAGTAAAATCATTAAAATAAGATATAATTAAAATACGATTACATAAAATCAAAGTTCATTAGCCCGTCATACAAATTTATATTAATGTTTTTAGATCAGGATTTTCAGATTTAATCCTTTCTGTGTCCATTGTCAGAATCTCACTCATGTACCCAGGTGCTACTTGAGAAATAGGGGTATGATGATTTTAGTTTATAAGTTTATAAAAATTTCTCAGCAGACTGATGATGCGTAGTATATCGTGCGCGATGTATTTTTCACGTTATATGTTAGGCTAAGTAATTGCATCTATTTAACTATTAATCCATTAACAATTATTAATTTAATTACAATTTATAATTTTAATTATA
>NW_006263609.1:339165-370336 GCF_000469605.1 Apis dorsata | reverse complement strand
TATATATATATATATATATATATATATATAATTTTCTTTTCTTTTATACAATGGTCTTTGGCTATTATTAATCGATTTCAGAAAAATGGTACGTTAGAGTATGAAAGTAATGTGCCAAATTCGAATGTTAGACGCATTCTGAAATGTTTTCCCTAGTATAGACTTTTGCATCCGAGTGTTATGCGTGAGAATCGTGGAATGAATATGTTGATGTGCCTATTTTGCTATTTTTTAAATGTAAGGCTAGAGTATAGATAGATAGTATACTTCTAATGTCTATTAATTATAAGTAGGTAGGACTGGGCAAATTATCATGGTCTCTGATTGGAATATGTTTTCGCGTGACAACTTGTTTCAGGAAATAAAATTAGAAAAATCGAGGATAAAGCTGAGATGAACGAACAATGTCATTTTTCCCTGGCTTCGCTTATCAATTTTTCGAATTTCGTGGTCGTAATCGCGAAGTAGATCTCAAAACGAATGTTGCACTCGAGATTTTGTACATGTAAATAATGATTATCACGATCATTAATTCTCTATGTGTATTTAGTTTCCGTCATTTAATCTTTTTTCTTATTTTTTTTTTTTTTTTTATTTGCACCTGAATTTGGAGCCTAGATTTAAATTTCAGCAGGCATTGCGCTCAAAAAAGGAAGTCGAAGAGACTCGACAAACTGTCACAAAAAGAACTGCAACGAATGGCTTCTTATCTTTTGGATCTCTTTTTAGATTTAAAGAATAAGTAGTCATTACTATTGCATCACTCGTTTTTTAGTAATAGTTAGTAATTGTTGTGTTGTCTGGCCATATTAATAATATCGAGATATTTGAAGTAACTTTTCATTTGTAAATTAATAATAAATTTTATATTAAATTCATTTTAATCATTAGTGTTGTATTGATGAAAGATCGTGTTTTTTCTATATTAATATTGCATTTATAAATTACCATATATTTTTTCCACTTATTGTAGAAATATATTCTTGTTTATGGATTACTAGTTGCAATCACAAAGATAAGTGTATTACGATAATTTCTAATATAACTATAATTTTTCGTTATTAGTATTTATGGCAAAAAGATATGAATGCATGAATTAGTTTTTATTTACACTTTTATAAATAATTGAAAAATACTTTATTGAGGATATCATTTTCTTTTATTTATTTTTCTTTTTTCTTTCTTTTTTCTTTTTTCTGTTGAACAAAATTTCCAATGTATTTTCCAATTCCAATAAAGCATTCTTCACATTTGAAATTTTAATATATTAGTTACAAAATAGAAAAAAATATTTCACTCACGGTTTGTTCAGATTTATATTAATTATTTTGATAATTATTTTGATAATTCTTCTGACTTTTTCATCATGTCTTTTTTCTCTTATGGAATATTATTCTCTTAGGAATATTTGTTACTGAAAATATTGTTGAAAAATGTTTCTTTTTTATCGATAAATGTTTCTTTTTTTAAAACTATGAATTTGCATAACAATATTTTTAATTTAATATTACTTTTCTTGGATATAAATTATTTTTTAATTATTAATTTAGTAATTGAGTTATAGCCACAAATTGAAGAATAAATAGAATAAAAGAATAAATAGAAAGAAAAGAAAAATAAATAGAAGAAAAGAATATATAGCTATAAAACTAAAAAACTAGATAAATCTAATTATCTGTTATTGGGTTCCATTAATTCTATTGTAGTTTATTTGAGGAAACTATTTTTCAACGGAATAGAACAAAAGAAATATTCTTTTTCTATCATTTATTCGATTTTTATAAATTTTAGAATCAAGCAAATATTTAGCTTTCTAATAAATAGGATTTATAAAAGATGTATTTAATAATTCTTCTTTTTATTTTTCATTTTCATCTTCTCTACTTTGATTTAAAATTTCTCAAAATTTCTCAATATTCCTATTTTTGGCAATATTATCATAAATCGTCAGCATTTCCTAAACTTTTTCCTTATTGTAAATAATTAATTCTTAATACTTATCCTTGATAGTTACATAATTTTATTTATTAGCCATTGTTTATTATCTTTATTATATTTTCTTTGATGATTTACATATGATTTATAAATCCTTGAAAATTATGACGACATTAGTATGAATATAGATAATATTAAAAGAATCTTTCAAATTTTTGATAGATAATATTTATAAATAAAATACTTTTAGAGATGTGAAAAAAGTTTTTAGAATAAATGTTTAAAACATTTTAGTTTAAAATGAAGAAATATAAGAATAAAATATGAATTATATTAGCAAATGGGATTTTCTACTAACAAAAATTCCAGTTCAAAATATGTACAAAATGTATGCTTTAATTATGCAGAATTAATTAATTATTAAGAATATATAATATACATTTAGGAAAATTTGTAGGGTGTTATGAATAATTATATTATTTGTAAAATCAATATGTATTTTATAATTTTATTTTATTATTATTTTTTATTTTATTATATATATAATATATAATATATATAATATATATATTATTATTATATATATATTATATATACATTACATTAATCTTTATTGACTCTAATTCTATTATTGACTCTTCTTTCTAAAAATAAAATATTACATTTATTTTATTAAAAACTCATGAATTATATATAGAAAAGAAGTTATATAATTATTATAAAAAAAGATTGTCTTAAGAAATATATTGGGAAACTATTTTATATCAGAAAAATTTTGTTTTTTAAGAATTTTATACTATCAAGTACAATTGATACCATTGTAAATATTAATATTATAATTGTAATATTTTAATTGTTCAATTAAAAATAAATCGCATTTGTATTAACCGCGTTTATGCATTAATCAACTTTTGGTCGACTGAGTCGATGCGAATAGAGACAATGTATAATAAATAGAAACTAATCTCAATCGACTTCAAAGTCGCTCGTATGTACGCAATATCAATCAGATCTGATCGTTTCCAGTATTCAGTATAATTGTACTAAGCATTATAAGATATATAAATATTAAGATAGTCAAGTGACAAAAGAAAGCGGATCTTGATTACAAAATGTCTAAATTCATTTGGACAATGGATAAAACGAATAAGTTTATTGAGCTATACAAGAAACATGAATGTTTATGGAATAATAAAAGTGATACGTATAAAAATTGTAAATTGAAGAAAATAGCAATAGAAGATATAATGCAAAAAATAAATTTTGAAGGTTTAACAATTACTACTATAAAGGAAAAAATCAGATCAATAAGAACAATTTATCGCCATGAATTGAATAAAATAATAAAGTCTCGCAAAAGTGAAAATGGAGACATATATAAACCAAAGCTATATATGGCGAAAAAAGTAGATCCATTTCTTCGTTCTGTGTCGGTTTTACGAACTAATATTTTAAAGACGGTAAGCAGTTAATAAAAAATACTGTATTATTAAAAAATTTTAAATATAATATTAAATTACAATCATAATGAGAAATGAGAAAATATAAATAATATAGAAAAAAAAAATATATTAAAATTTTTCATTTTATCTTGCTAATAAATTTCTTCTAAAAAATATTTTGCGTATGCATTATGAAGTTTTTGCGCTTTTCTAGAACAATAGTTATTTGTAATATCTCTAATGACACTATCTAATCTATCTCTGCCAATTGTTTTGCTTTTTATGTGTACAAAAAATTCATGTGTGTACAAAATTTTCTAATAATTCGTGTATTAAAATATTCATTGCATATATAAATTCCACGATTATTATATATATATTGTATGTATTATATTATACATATAAATTAATCAATATAATATAAAGCGCAAATAGTTTTAATAATTAAATAGATAATGTAAATATATTCATAAGTTATCGAATTTACATTAACAATATATTTTAAGAAAAATGAATATTATGATTATAATATGATAATAATTTTTTTTTGTAAAAAAATATTATATTTCAATAATTTAATTTTTTTAATATAAATATTTTTTAATTTATTAAGGACTAATAATGACATACAATATTATTAAAAAAAAATAGGATAATTTATATATCATGATACCAAGAAAAAAATATTAAAGAAATAGTTACAATAGTTAAAAAATATAGTACAAGTATTTTTTTTTAATTTTATGAAATTAATTTATGTAATTACATTTTATAATTTAGAATAATTTAAAAATTGAAGAAGAAATTGAAAAAAATATGAAAAAAATATTAAATTCTTAGAAATTTATAAACTATACTGCGAAAAAATAAATTCATAAATTAGGATTAATAGAGTGTATTTAACTTATTAATTATATTATATTTATATAATATATATTATAGTGATTTATGATCAAAAGTATATTTATAGAAATTTATAGAAAAAAATAAAATTATTTTTTTACATTAATAAATATATATTTATAAATTTTTTTAAAATTTTGAATATTTACTATTTCGATAATTATCGATAATTTCGATAATTGAAATTTGAAAATAAAATAGTTTTTCCTTTTAGAAATATTTTAGTAATTTTACTGATGATGTATTAGATAATAATGAAAACTCGTTATCATTAGTATATGATAACATTATGGAGACTTTAATAGAAGATAAAAAATTACAAACACAAACGACTGATGCGAAAATAAATAAAAAAGGGGCAATTGTTTCAGAAGAAATGGAATGTGAAAAAAATAATTCATTTTTTAAATCAGCACAAGAGAAACAAAAATGCATGGATATCTCTAACATGAACGAAAGAGTTGCATGTCCAGAAAATAATATATCTGAACGTTCGGAAGAAAATGAATTTGATATATTTGGCAAATCTGTGGCAGTACAATTAAAGCAATTTCCCCTACTCGAAGCTATAGAATGTCAAAAAAAAATTCAAGATATATTATTTATGCAAAGAATTCTCCTTTTTCGCAAGGAAACTTGTTCCAATAAAATATGTGATACTTAGCTTTATCAATTTGTCTCGTTTTTTTTTTATAAAAAGAAATTGTTATTTATTTTTTTTAAAATAACTCGAAGCTTTAGTAACAGTTGATAATAAATTTTTTAATTTTTTCGATAATATTTTTTTATGTTTGATTTAATCCTTTCAATTCTGGAGGAGCACATACGTTCCAATAAATATTTCTATGGAACAATATTTAAGAATTATATCTTTTACTATCTTTTATTTTTGTAGTATTGTTTCACTATATATTTCTATCACTGATTGATAGAAATCAAATAAATATCATACGAATTACATTACAATTTGATCAATACAGATTTTTGTATTCTCTATTTCTTAAAAAAAAAGAAATAAAAATTTGAATTGAATTTATAAAAGCTAAGTTAAAAGGATAATATAAATAATATATATTTTTGATAAAATAAAAATGTTTCTTATAATTAATAATCAGAATATTATATTGCGATTTTATTAAGATAACTACTATTTTGATTTAACTTCGTATTTTATTGATTCAACTTGCAATCCCTAAAGTATTTTTTTACATTTTCCGATTTTTTAAAACATTTAATGTTCTAGCAATTTTATCTATTTTCGATTCAATTGTTAATATTATATTTATTTTATGTATTTTTTTTTTTTTTAATTTTTATATGAATTTTATTGTATTTTAAAATATAGGACAAGTAAGCTCAAGCTATTGACTAATAATCGCCAGTGACAAGATTATCGCAATCATTTATTTTAAATAAGAACTTATAATCATTTGAAATTCGATTTATTTTTGTATTTCAAACAATTGAACCTAACTAAAGCCTAACTAAACCTAATTAAAGTATAATTTATGTAAATAATTGTATAATAATAATCTAATTAATTATTATATTTACATATAAGTATTATTACGAGTTGATGATCATTGTTGATGATCACAGTATGGAATAAAAAATTACAAGATGATCGATTGTTAATAATATATTGAAAATATTATTAAAATATTGATTTAACAGAATTATTTCTGAAACGTGTATGCTTTATTCCATTCTGTATAATTATAAATATTTCATAATAAATATTGTAAATATTATATATAAGTATATTATATATACTAAATAATTGTAAAATAAAATATAGAAAGACAATTTTCATGCTCATGTAACAATATATATAATAATTCAATTCATGTTTGGATTTTAGATTTATTTTAATTAAGTTCAATTCAATATTCACCAATCCAAATACAATAATTTATATAAATAAATATTATACAAAATAAATTTAGTTAAATATTTAATTTTCTGAAAATTAAAATAATGGCTATTATTAATCAATTTTATTAATTACTTACAAATCTGAATTTAAAAAATATTATAAATTAAAATTAAGATTTTAATTATCGATATATATTCCATTCTTTTTTTAATTGTAAAATTTTGTAATCCTTATTATTATTCATCTACTATTTAAATGGTATTAAAAAAATAATATTTAAAGACATATATTTGAATATCATTAATAGTTAACAACAAAATAATTTTGAATTTTAAGTTTTTTTTGCAATTATTTTTACATGTTGAGAATCAAAGATTTAACTAATTTGTAATCTAAAAATTATTAAAGAGACAGGAAAATTTTCAAATAAAACATTTTTTTCATTAAATATTTATTTAAATATTTGTAATATATATAAAATATTCAATATTTTACAGATTACTTATATGAAAACAATGTAATGTTAAACATTAATAATAATGTTAAACATTAATAATGATGTTAATATATCGATTAATGTGCTATATAACTTTAATATTATAAGTTTAAATAATTTAATTTAATAATTAAATTTAACTTTATATAACTTTGTAAATGTAAATTTAACTTTGATATACAATTATATCGTTTGAAATAATATAATATTTATGTTATATATATACATTTCTTAAATATGTATATAATTAAATATATCTTTTATAAGAAATTTAATAATTTATATATGATTTTGTAATTATTTTATATATGTGTAATTACAATTTTAAAATTACAGCTAGCTTTAATTAATTTGAACTAGCATAAAGAGAATATGAAGAAAATAGGAATGAAATATTTTATATTTCTTATGTATCTTATTATTAGAATGTATACATATATTGTGTATATTAATATAAATAATTCATTTATTAAATTTTGTAAAGTAATGCGAAAAATAAAGTTATCTATAATTTAACAAATACAATTGACATCCATTTTTGTTCGATTATTTCTTATAATTAATTTTCTTAGAATTAATTTCTTAATATGTTAAATTAAAATATTTTGAGAAAAAAAAATAATCAAATAAAAAGTATTTTTAAATTATATATTCAGAATATTCGTGATAAGCAAATATAATGTTATATGAATATTTTATTTCTCATTTAAAGAATAATAAATTTATTATAGATAAAACTATAATAAGCAATTTTATAGACTATTAAATATATTTATCCTTTTTGAAATTAACAAAATACGTAAAATATGACATTAAAATTTGTCTTATTATTTTATACAATGAAAAAATATAATGCATAGCATTTAAAAATATTTATGCAATAAATTTATAAAATGTTAAAAAATAAATTTATGAGATAAGATATTAAATTTTCAAGAAGCAATTATATTTTTATTATTTTTAATCTTTCCTGAGAAATATATAATATATATTAAAAAATTAATATATATATATATTTATTTATTTTAATTTAACAAGGTATAGATACAACGATATTAATTTCTATAATATTATATAAATATAAATGTTGCGCAACATAATTTTCAAAAATAATTCTCTGTAACAAAAAATGTATTTATATCTTTATAAAAATATCATAATAAAAAGAAAATGTATTTTGTCGATATATAGATTTTTAAATCTATATTTCTATCATTTTTTCAAAAAAAGAAAACATTCAAAAAATATTTTTCTATAATCGAACTTTACATATCATATATAATTTTGTAATTGTTTTTAAAATATATGTTTACTTTAACTTATATATATAATATATGTTATATTACATATAATAATAGTATATAAATACTTGTTCAATGAAAGAATAAATACCATATTAAAGATCGAAATTAAATTTTCTTCGTTTTTCATTAAATTATATTGTCGTTAAAAATTAAAACGTCAATAGGAAATATTTTATCATAAATTAATAATCGATATGAATTGTTATAAACAATTGTTATTAAAAAATTATTCTGATTAATTTTTTTAACTGATTTTTATTTTTTAATTTTGTCGTTAATTTTTTAATAACAAAACAACAAAATGTTTTAAATTATTTAAATATCGGTATGACAAAATTATTGATTTTTTTATTTATATTGAAAATGAATGTAAGAAATTTAAGCTTTTATTAATAAAATCTAATATCGTAAAATTATAATTTTCAAATTATTTTAATAATTAATTTAAAACATTATTTATACAAATTTATAATTAATCAAACATATAATTATCATTAATTATATACTTTTTTATATATTATTTAAACAATATTTTGAAATTTTCAAAATTTTAATTATTTATTAAATTTCAAAAATATTTTTATAAAAAATTTATAATCTGTTATATATGTAATATACGAAAGATTAAAAAAAATAGATAAGAATAATAAAAATTTATATATATGTATAATATGTAATTATATATATTTTTAAAATCAATAACATTTTATAATATAGTCTTTATAGTTTCTATAGTCTCTGTAGTCTCTATAATCTCAAGATATAATTCAATTCGAATAATCTTTCAATTTACTAATAACAAAGAAAATATATATTTGGATCCTTAATATTACTATAAAACAAAATAACCGTTTAAAATGATTTTAATAATCAAATGTAGAATCCTGTTCATCCATTTGTAATTGGACTGCTGCCCCATAGCAACCTGTAATTTTATTTATCACGAATTATTATCTATTTATATGTTTTCATTTTAACACCTTTTTCTATCTATATATTTTTATCTTCATATCTAATTTTTTTTATAATAATTAATACATTTAGTTGGAAATTATTGTATTATATAAAATTATTATTCAATTAATTAACATTTTTGATAATTGTATTTGTTGCTATTGTATATGATATGATGCTATTGTAATGATAGCATACATGCAATGATATAAAAAATAAAAAGTGTAATTAATAAAAAGAAACATCATACAATAATATAATTAATTATTGAATTTTATCTTCGATTAAGCATTAATGATAAATGTTTAAATTAATAATTTAATAATTAATATTTGAATGAAGTAAAATTTTAATACAAGAGAATTTTATTTTATTTTAAAAAATAATTTAATTTTATATGTTATTATCAAAAATTATTATATTATATATAAGTTATTGTATATATATTATATAATGTTATAAATATATGAAATGTTTATTATATATAATATTTATAATATATGTAAATATAATAATAGATTTTAATTGAAAAGAGATATTACGAAAGATTGATGGCAATTCATGTGTTAGAAATTCAATCAAATTATGATATATATTTTGCGATATAAGTTAGCAATATTTGAAAAAATAAATGCTATAATATGTGTATACATACATATATCAAAGAAATTGCACAAGATTTTCTTTTTAGATAAAAAATAGAATATGAAAAATGAAAAATTAAATATTAAATCTTAATAAATAATATAAATATTAATAACGATAGATTATATTTTAAATATTTGAAAAATTGAAAAATTGTTATAAAATTATAGAAAAAAAATCACTGATTTTATTTTAAAATAAAATTTTAAATTTGATTTTTTTAAAAATAAAATTAAAAAATTATATCCACAAATAAACTAACAACTATTGTAAACAAAAAAAAGTTGCATTAAAATATATATATATATAAGTAGCAATATTATTAATATTAAATTAAGAAATGATTTTAGAAGATATGAATATAGTAACATATCAAATTAAAAAAGAAAATCACTATTTAAGATAAATTTCATTCTTTTTTTAATCAAATAAAATATGAAATTCCTTTTTCGATTCTTTCATATATCACTGTCTCTGAATCAATTGAATTTTTTGTTATCAAAATCTATAAATACTATGATTATATATAGTATAATAATATATAGTATATAATATATGTAAATAAATAATACATATAAATAATAATATATAGTATAAGTTTTATAATATATTGGTAATTTGACTATACAGTATAATGATTCAAAGAAGACATTGATCGTATTTTAATTTATTTAACTTGATAATTTTAATTTTAAGAAAAGTTTGTGTACATGTATATGAGCATAAAGAATGTTTTTTATCTATAAAAAATATCTTTGAGGGAGTGAATACCTAAAATTTTAGCATTTTTTAAAATTTTGTAATGCAATTTTGTATGGGAATTTTTTTAATATAATTAAAATAAAATGATACATATTAAAAATTAAATATTTATTACATGAAAAATTATATATTTTTTGTATTATATAAAGTTATATTTAAAAAATTAAAAAAATAAAAAAAATTGTTTTTTTTTTTGATGACACTTTGTATTTGGAATAATTTTATTTGAATATTTTAATCATTTTAAGAAAGATAAAATCAATGCTTAAACTTTCAGTGTTTTTTTTTAAATATAATAATAGTAATAATAATAGTAAGTAAAAATAGAGCAAAAAATTTTTCATATTTAATTTTTAATATTGTATAACTTTGTTGTAAGAAAATTCATAAATAGAATTGTATTTAAAATATTGAAAAAAATAGTAAAACTTCGGAGATTGATTTCATTCTCTCAAAAATATTTCTTATCGATAAAAATAAATATATTTTTTTATAATTTATTACGCTTTATATGCACACAGATTTTCATTAGAATCAAAATTATTATTATATTAGATGAATTTTTTTATAATATAGTAAACCATTAATTTTTTGCAGAATTGTCTATGAAACAAATCTATTTTTTAGTTTTATATTGTTATAAAACACATTTTATCAATTTTCTGAAGTTAACAAATTTGGAAACATCAATTTATAATTTCATGTGACATTTATTTATGTTATTTTTCATTTATTTTATATTTATAATATTTATAATATAAAGTAAAATTAGAATGAATTAAACAAATATATGAAAAATAGNTATATATATAAATACATATATATATATGCAGGATTTTAATACTATTTGTTTCTAGTATTTTTTTTATAATTGATAAAGTTGATGAAAAATAGAAGAAGATAAAGTTTTACTATTTTGTATAAAACAATAACCTGAATAAGTTTCTTATTATTTACAAAACTATTATCTTAAATTGATATTTATAATTTATATATTATAAATATCATATAGCATATTATTATATATAAATATACTATATCAATTGTAATATACTTGATATCATTTAATTATGGTTCAAAAGATTTTTTTATTATATGGTCGTAAATGATAAAAAAACAATGAATTGGCCAATGTTGTAAATATCTCTAAAATATTCATTTAATTTTTATATTTTAAATAATCTTAAATTTTATCATAATTGATTATTGAATTCGTTATTTATTTTAATATAATTAAAATATTACAATTACTAATTTGAAAATATTCATTTTATCATTACATTCATTAAAAGAAAAAATCATTAAAAGAAATGTATTCAATTTATCATCTATGTATAAAAAGTAATATGCATTGAAATATTTTTTATGCATTTTGCTGTTGTGTAAATTAAATAAAAAGTTTTGTTTTCTTTTTAATTTTGTTTCAATGTGATACTTTACATGCAATTAATTTTATAAAGAAACATTAGAACAATAAATCACATGCGTTATCAATTTTTATTTACTTAATTTGTAAAAATGATAAAAATGCTCATTAAACATATTGAAAAACTCGCATCTTAACCAAATAATTTAATATTATTGATTTGTAATTTTTTTTCATGCAATTGCACTTTTTATTAAAATTTGCTATTTTTATTTCCTGCAATTAGAAACAATTATACTTTCACAAATATTTATTTATACAAACATAAAAATTGTTTAAAATTATCAATATTTTTTCTGTTTGTATGCAATAATAAAATTATTGAACTATTTAAAAAATTATTAATTTTATTTTTTGTTCTTTTTTTTTTTAATAAAATCAAAAGGAAAAAAGAAATAATTATTTAACATATTCTATATAGATAGAACACATGCTAACTTTCCATTCAAGTTATTAAAGACATGCTTTACATGCATTTTGAATGAAAAGTTTCAATACATACATAATAAATACATATGACACAAATATATGTGAAAAAAGTTATTTGAAAAAAAAAATTGGCCTATTATAATTTAATCATTTTTTAACAACATTATAATATTTATATCATATAATTTTGAACATAATAGAAAAATAATGATTCTGATCTATACGTTAACAGCACCTATAGTTAATAGTCTCGTTCTTTATGAAATTTTGGTACGCAATCGTGCAATTTTTCGAAATTATTAATATGAGAATCGAGATTTGTTTTTTAAAACGCTGTTCTTCCAAGTGTGGGGATTTTTCTTACGGCGAGTTTTTCTGCAAACGACGAAAACTCTAAGCAACCTGCTCGTACTTGACTTTATTGATGTTGCTGGCTAAGCAACATGCTAGGAAAACGCCTATAAGTGGGAAGAACGCTACACCAACTGCTATTCCAGCAACCAGACCGATATTACCATTTATGAAATGCAATACACGAGTGTAGCAACCCTGAAAATTAAAATGTAAGCCTTATTAGTTTATTGCGTTAGATAAATTTTAAGATGACGATAAATATGTTCATTTCATTTCATTTTGTGCAAGATGATAAATTTTGTAATAAAATATTTTTATATATTCAATATAAAAAGGGAAATCTAATGTATCTTTTTGTGTAAAAACTTTGACTTCAGATTAGGTTAAGATAAATAGGAAAAGATTCGAAGATTAAAAACATTACATAGAACTCAGTTCTTTTAACTATTAAAAATACAAATATTCATAAAAATAAGTTTTCTTAATGATTGAAAAAATATCAATAAATAAATTGCAATGAATAGAGAAAATTTAAAAGTAATTATTATAGATTATCAAAAAACAATATATCTTCTATAAACTTAAATAAATAATTTATAACTAAAATAAATAAAAAAATTTGTTTTTTAATTTTCTGTAGTTTTTATTGTTTTCGCATAAAATCACTAACATATTTCTATTGATATTCTATCGAATGATATTTTATTTATAGAAATTGCACAATTTGTATATAATGAAATATAATGCAAATATGTTAAAAAAATGTACATTATGTAATATTGTTAAAAAAATTTTTAGCATTTTTGATAATTGATTAATTTTTTTATTACGATGAAATTACGATTGCAGTATTTTATTACGATAAATTAATAAAAAAATTTTTAGCATTTTTGATAATTGATTAATTTTTTTATTACGATGAAATTACGATTGCAGTATTTTATTACGATAAATTAATAAAAAAATTTTTAGCATTTTTGATAATTGATTAATTTTTTTATTACGATGAAATTACGATTGCAGTATTTTATTACGATAAATTAATAAAAAAATTTTTAGCATTTTTGATAATTGATTAATTTTTTTATTACGATGAAATTACGATTGCAGTATTTTATTACGATCACAACTATATATATATATATATATAATTAATACTTAAATTAGGTGAACAAAATGTAACAGCATTGGATAAAACGATTGTAAAAAAAAATTAATTAGATAAGCTAATAATATTACTCTGCACAATTAGAATTGTTTAATTAAAGTATAATGATAACTTGGATTATTTTTGGATAATTTAATACTTTGGCATAAATATACAATTAATAATACACATATATAGTCAATTACATAAGTATTTTAACAAATTTTTATTTTTAATGAAATTTTGTAAATATATAGAGCATAATGAATTACTTCATATTTTAGTACTTTTTTCGTTTTTTTAAATATAATTTTGTAGTGGTATGAAATAAAACAAAATTTTAAATTATAAAATATTTACTTTTTAATGCTCTATCAATCTATTATGAAAAATGAAATTGAAAAATATTAAAACTTTTAAGGATTGATATCATTTTCTCAAAAAAATTAAAAAATGTCGATAAAAAATTGCTCCATATAATTTATTATGTTTTACATAATAACGAACTTTCAATAATCAGGTTTTTTGAGGGGATGAATTTATTCATAATATATGATTTAGGAATTTACGAATTACAATATTAGGAATATATGAATATTTATGTGATATCATAATTATCTAAATTCTTTACTTTAGATTTTTTATATATATTTTTTTCTATCTTACCTGTGTATAAATATTGTTTATATCATTAGTGTCACATATATTCGTTGGTACTTTACAACATGATAGCGAAATTTCCTTTGGCGGAGACATATTTAACCAATCGGTGTAACCTCTGTTACCACAGCAATGTAGCTAAAAATAAAAAATAAATATTATTCATGAAAACCTAATTATAATTTAATATTATATAATAATTTAGTTTATTATGTTCTTGTATTATAATTACTATTAATATTAATTTTATATATCTAATGAAACTTTATGTGCATACGTATTGTATAATATAATATATAGAATTTATCATTTAAATTTGATCGATTGATCATTTGATCGATTTGATAGTTAAAAAGTATTAAGTTAATTTAGATATATATGAATTTTTTATATTAATATTATGTTAATATTTATATATTTCAAAATACATATATATATATATATATATATATATATATAGAGTGTCTTAAAAATATTGGAACATCAAATTACAAATGTTTCAATATTTTTTGAAATATTTCTATAAATATAAAAATTTTTAACAATTAATTAATAATTGATTTTTTTTCACTAATTTCTTACAGTGGATTGCATAGTGTCGATATTAGCGCTTTTTCTCTCATCTAATCCATAAACAGACATGGTTTCATTGAGATCTTGATCGAATTTTTCATTTAAATTGGTACGATAAGCATAAATCGATGCACCAGCTGCAAGTTCCAATAATGCAACAACAGCTAAAAACGCACCATACTGTAAACAGATATTTTTAACAAATACTTCACACATAAAATTGATAATAAATTGATAATTAATAAATAATTAACTATTAAAATTCATTAAATTCTTATTTAATTAATAATATTTAATTAATACAATAATTCTAATAATTAATAAAATGTGCAGATTTTGTTATATCAAATTAATATCAATGTCAATAAATAATATACAATTTGATTTACCAAATATAAGAGAGCTGGATGACCACGAGTTGTACAACAACAGGCAAAAGTTGCTATCAAAGTTAAGATAGCGCCCAAACTAGCTAATGCCAATAGAGCTGTTCTACTGCTTTCTGCACTTACATCTATATAATCACGAAGTTGAATTCTCACCCAAATACCAATGACCATCATCAATATGCCAAATACCTATAATATGAATATTTATATAACTTTTTTTATAGTGAAATATCATTACAATATTATAATTTAATCTAAATTATAAACAAAGATTATTATTATATTAAATAATTTTTATTCAAAGATACATTCAAAAATAATTCTGATAAATTATAAAAATTAAATAATTTTCCAATATAATAAATTGAATTATAAGTTATTAATTAGATATAAATTGTTCTTTTATAATTTTATATCAATAATATAATATTGAGAATTTTGTTAATTTATTTCTAAAATTTTATTTATTTTATTATCAATATTTTTATAAATTCAGAAGAAAATTTATTAATATATATTGGCAATTTTTAATATATGATTTATAAAATTTTACTAATATTAATTAGTTCAATTGTAAATTAGAAATAAAACTTTATAGATTATATGTTCGTAAATTCTCATAAAATTAATCAAATATGAATTTAAATTTTGTGCATTTATTTTATTTATAATGTATATATTATTGTTGATAAACAAATTCATAATTAACAAACATTTATATAATTTCTAAATTGTATATATTTTTTATACATATGTGGAATTAATATCGATTTTTAATTTTATATTATATATTGATAATAAATATTATTTATTTTATAATTCAATTTATTATATTTCTTTTGTATGTAGTAAGTAGTCTTTTTACTTGATTAAATTAAAAGATTAAGTTCAACATGAACAGATGTTGTACTTTTAATGATTTCAGAGAAAAAGAGGTTACAACGATAACATTCATATAGGTATATATTTAGAGGAAGTTGATAGCAAGAATGCTGATAACAAAGTAATTAATAACTTACCAATGTAAGGTGAAAACTTTCAATTTAAATTTTCAATTTAAACAAATAGAAATATAAAAGAAATATAACTTTAAAAATATTTTTTTTAAAGTTATTCTTATTTTTAATAAAATAATATTGGATTATATTTCAATATCAAATAAAGAAATATCTGTTTGTAATAATACGTTCTTGTTTTTAATTTAACAACAATTTAATTTGTTTTAATTTAACAACAATTTAATAAAATCTAAAATTTAAATTGTTGAATGAATCAATGAAAACTTACAATGAAATCTTTATTTTCATGAAATTATTATTATTAAATTATTAAAATTTTTTTGATATCAATTAATAATTATAAGTTCTTTTAAATCTTCTGTGAACTTTTTTATGTTATATGTAAATAAGTTATATGTAAGTAAGTTATATGTAAATGATATGTAATAATTGTGAATTTTATTAAAAATTTTTTTTTTTGGTTTTGTTCTAAATATATCTTTTTTAAAATTATTTTTCTCTAAATCATAAGTGAAAATTAATTTTAAAAAATTTAGCAAATTCAAATTTTATAATATTTTTTCATTTGTTATATCTTTCTTTATTATTCTTTTTTCGTATATTTTTTTAAAAATGGCCTATAAACTGAATAAAGTAGAAGATTCATATAATTATATAATAGAATCAATCAATATATAATAATATATATTTTTTTAAATCCAATTTTAGAACAGATTTTAAAAATTAATGAAGATTTTCAAATTGATTTAATCATAATATAATAGAGTAATAGAAAATATATATATATATCTTGAAAAGAAAATATGCTTTATATAAAAAACAAAGAATAAACTTAAAAAAAAATAAATATTTCAAATTTATTTATTTATTCAAATTATTATTATTTATTTATTTCAAATTCAGATCAATGATATAATGTTATAAAAACAACCATATTCCGATTACGTGTCACCTTCAAGAGCAGAAATATGATTTAGTGACATTGAAAAAAATTGATCTTACCATGAAATATGATCTTATTACAATCTCTTGATATTTCATCTATGGGTGGTTCTCGATAATATTATATGTCTCATTAGATTTTTTGTAAATAAATTACTAAAGATAGATATGAATTTATATTAATATTAATATTTTTTTTATTTTCCTAAATAATCCGTTGATGTTTTTAATATTTGTAAAAAAAAAACAATATTTTAATATTTATTTCATTTGTATTATAATATATGTAATTATAATACTATATTATAATAAATATTAAAAATTAATAAACGAAAATTAGAAAAAAATAGAGAAAATAATATAAATAACAAAATGAAATTAATAATATAAAGTTCATATTTAAACAAAAATTTAAGGCACTTAAGATATCTAAAATAGAAATATAATATTATATTACATAATATAATATTAATATAAATATTTATATTTGATTTTTAAAAACTATTTTAATAAAAAATAAATTTTATAATATTTTTATTTATTAATTTTTTATATAATAAAAAGAAAAATATTTCAAAAAGAAAATATTTTTGTTTTTTTATGTGAAAAAAAAATTTATAAAGAAATAAGAACATATCTATAATTATAAAATTGTGATAAAATTTTTATTTATTGAACTTAACAATTATCGTATTACATAATATCATATTACATAATAAATATATTACATAATTAAAAAAAAATAAATATACTTGAATTTTTTAATAAATTATTAGTTAACCAATTAATATACATATAAATAAATTTAATTAATATATAATAAATTTAATTTAATGACATCGTAATTATTTCAATACGTAAATTTTGATTTTTCATATGAATAATTTCATATAAATAAAGTATTTATTTATCCATTGACAACAAGAAAAATCAATTAATTTATCAAGCAAAATAATGAGTAGTTTTTAATACTATTAAAGTGTTAAAAAAAAATTTATTTTATATATTATGTCTTATTTGTATTATTTATAATTATTTGTATAATTAAAATATAAAATAAAGATTTCGATTCTTATAATGTCGTGTTATTATAAATATTTGAATCAATTAAAAATTAATAAAATATAAATTAAATTTTTTTAAATATTAAAGTTGTAAAAAATTATGAAGGAATATTTTCGAAAAAAATTTTTGAAGAAGAAATAAAACTTTAAAAAATAAACACAATACAAATAAATTAAGATAGAAATTACTTTTTAAATTTTATTATTTTCAATTGTTAAGATTTTTAAAGTTTATTTATGTAGAATAGCAAGGTTTTAGTTAATCGTTAATATTTAAAAATATTAAATTTCATATTATTCTTTTACATATAATATTACATCCAATTATTAACAAATAGTCACTAAATTGAAAATATATATTCATTTTGAATATTTATTTAAAATTTCAATTTTTTGCAGAATTTCTTAAAAAAATATATCTATAAATAATTTTTGTCAGTAAGCTTGAAAAAAAAAAATCACAATATATTTTAATGATCTCAAAAACTTGAAAAATATTGCGTCATCTCGTCAAAACGATTTATACGTAAACATTTACAAATATAAATAAAATATAATAAGTACAAAAAAGAATTTGAATAAAAAAAAACGGATAATTCGGATAATAACACGTCAACACGTCAGCGAGACGATAACATATTGTGCAACAGTTGGGTGCAAGGTATTCCAAGATAACAGGCTTTCTCGAATCTACGTGTCAAAGGTGGATTACATCAGATGAAACGTCCTTCTCTTACCCAGAAAACACAGTTGAAGAGCATCAGTAGGGTCTTCATGCAAGCCATAGTGGCCACAGTTTCCAAACGTTTCGTCATTTTGCTCGTACAGTTCTTGCTTACTCTTATGGTATTGAATGTAGTGTCACAGTTCAATTTTCGGCTAATACGCACTACACCCTTGGACGAGTAAGAGAAGTCGATCGATTTGCTGCGGAATTGCATGAACTTATGTGTTGCGTGCGTGGCTTTCCCCACCAGTCAGTGCATGCGCGTTGTAGGATCTGTTCATCCTGTCAACGACTTTCGTATCAACTATATGACTTTCGGATTAATTGTAAAAATATTTCAATTGATATAAAAAATGATTCTTGGTACAATAAAATTGAAGAAAATAAATGGAGGATGAAATAGAAATAAATATTTTTATTTAGAGAATTTGACAAATAATTTTAAATAGTAGTTTATTGTTATTATATTGTTATTATATTTTTGCAAAATTGTTTATTTGAAAATATGAATGAGCAATCGTTTAAAGTAGATAAAATTCATTCATTACTATTTTTTATTCTATTGATTCATATTATTGTGATTCATTATTATCATTCATGTTTATTGATTTCTATATGAAAATATCAGTATGAAATAATAATATTTTAAACGAATATGAATTAATTTTTAATAATAATTTGATATGTACTATTTCATATAAAATATATATTAATCAAATGATATTCAATAGCTATATTATATTCAAATATATATTATATTCATATATATTATATTCAAAATTGTTTTTCTTAAAAATTATGCAATATTATATTATTTTTTTTAAAGAAATATCTCATTATATAATTTACTAAACTTTTATATATCTATTATATACATATAGGATATTAATATAATGTATACGATATGATATATATAGTTCGAAATGTCAATTATAGATATCAAAATAAATACAAATGCTGGTTTACAAAAATATTAGTTAAGCAAGTTTATTTATAAGCAATTGAATATTAGATGAAGCAAAATGGGAAACAGAATGTAACGAAAATAGATCTATTTCAATACAAATATGGAGAAATCTATTATAAATATACAACTAGAGAATTAATACAATTACTATGAATTTTCTGCAATTGGAATTAATTTCTGAAAACTAGCTATAATATTTATATATAGTATTAATTAAATATAATACAATCGATATTTGAATTTATATATTTCTTGAATATGAATATCAATTAAAATTAACGTTAGAAATAAAAGAATTAAAACAAAAATTAAATATACTTTTCTGAAATTAATAAATTGTAATTCCTATTTTAATTTTTTAAATACTTAATTCAATACTTTCAAGACAAAATATTAATTCCATTCTCAAACAAAACTTTTTTCTTCTTTTTTTATTTTAAAATAGTCATAAATTCAATATTTTATACTTAAAAAATTGAGAAAACAATGAATAACTGTTCGATACATATCGATTTTGTCATTCAATCACCTATCATATACGTATCGATTTTGCATTGAACATGTTAAATATCTTTTTTCGTTTTCAAGATATACGTGTAATGCATATTATTTTAACTGTATTGTACGATTAATATTATTTATGTGATTTTACTACTTTTATTAAATTGTACTATGCATTCAATCCTATATATAAGTAACAATTAATTAATAAATAGTATAGAAAGTTAATTATTTGAAGATAAGATAAAATATTATGGTTTTTAAAATGTATTTAAATGTTATAACTTATTAATTCTCTTCGAAAAAATTCTATATTTCGTAAAATCATTTAAATATTATTATAATATTAAACAAGAAAACAATAAAATATTATGATTTATAAGGAAAAGATAACAATATAATAAAAATAAATCTTTAATAATTCTATAATACAATTTATTAAACATAAGCATTAATATAATTATAAGTTATATTATTTTTTTATTTTTTCTTTCATAAATATTATATATATCTATACAATTGTATTTAAATAGATTACATCAATTCTATATTATTATTTTTTTAATTAATTTTATTATTTTAAATTTATCGAAACTGTTAGTTTTAAAATTTAAAAATTTTTTGAATATTTTTTGTTTATATGATTTCTTTATTTCGTAAAAATCTTTTTCTTCTAAATTTATTAAATATATATAAAGAAAATAATAATAAGAATATAATTTTTAAAATTCATGATCTTCCTTATAGTTAAGTTATATTGCGTTATCATGTAATAGGATCGTATAACAATCTCTATTATCTCTCATAACTGATATCTTTTTCGATAAAACGATGGTTTTAATACAATTTTGTTTCACACTTATCCTTGAAAACGCAAACATTTTTAATTAAGAACCATTTTTCATTAGAAGTGACAATATGTTAATTTTAAAGGTCTTGTTTATTTGTTCGCTCTTTAACTTAAATTCCAAAATTTAACAAAATTTTCATGTATTTAAACTTTTGATGTCATTCAGAAATATTATGTATAACAGGATATATTAGATTAATATTTTTTTCGAAAACATTTTTAAAAAAAGTGACAAAGAGAAAAGTTTTACTACTATTATCAGTCTTATCAACATATTATATTATAAATATAACATTCATTTATTCCTGACCTTGTTTGATTGAAGGTCATAATAAATATATATAATCTAATTAAAATTTATATTTGATTAATTTAAAATTATAATCCAATTATTTAATTATTCGTACAAATACAATCGTTCAATTGTATGTTAACTAAATTTTTAATTTTGTATAATGAAGAATATTTTAATATTTTAATATTTTAATATTTAAAAAATTACGATTTCAAAATGTTTGAATATTTTGATTTGATATTACAAAAAAATTTGAAAATTATTTACAAAATCATATCAGAAAAAAATATAAAAAACAACAATTTTTTTGTATCAATAATTAAAAAATTGCAAATTTTTCATAAATCATTTGTGTCGTTTCATATTATTATTGTATTATTAATATTCTACAAGATATTAAAAAGATTTACCAGGTATAATGTGCTTGCTTTTTTAAAGAAAAAAAAATAATTCATTTTTAAATAAAAATGTTATATGTCCATTTAAATTTCATAACAAAGAAAAGATTATTGAATTGCGCAACATTACGTGACGCAAATAATTTTGTCAAAGAAACAGAGAAACAGAGATTAATTATATAAGAAATAGAGATTAAGGTTAATTGAATTTTTTCTCGATTATATATAATTATATGAATAATAAATAAGATCTAATGTAAACTTTTTAACAAATTATAATGAATTTCATATATTTTTATTTTATTTTATTTTTTCACAATTCATATAAAATAATTCAACAAATATAATTTAAGGAATTTTTAGAATTTTATCATATTAGAATATAAATGGCATTCTGTTCTATCAATGGCATACAATATGACAAATAATACATTAGAATCTTATCTTTTATATGTTTATATTATGCAAAAAATTCTGAAAAAATTCCTGATATATTTTAAATATCTACTTTTAAGCTATATAATTCAAAAGAAGTTCTACAAGTTTTATATTTGCAGTATAATTTTGTAATATAATAAAGATGAAAATGAGAATCCAACTAGATAACAAAGAATCTCATATCATTGCAGAAATAAAATATACATACATATATTATTTGTATTATTTGTATTATTTATATATTATTATGTTTACATCATTCATCGAAAAAAATATTATTTATTTTTTGATATAAAATATTTATATAAATATTTATATTAATATTTATATATTTTTCTTTTATACTTATTTTTACAAAAAGTAAAAGTTGTTTGGCAATTCTTAAAATAATTGCAAAATATTTTTTTATTGCTATTGTATTTCATCTATTCTAGCATTTACATATTCTTTTGTTTCTTCCAATTTTTAGAATTTTCCAATATATGAACAAAAAAATAATAAAATAAATTTATCTAAATATTTCACTTCGGAGAAATGATTTATCTATTAAAAGTTACAATTAATTTTATCATCTAATACAATGTATTTATAATTTAATACAATTAATTAACCAAAAATTTTATATTATTAATTAAATATTATGAGAATAAATTATATTTTGAAAAATCTATTTTTATAAATCTATTTCATTATTATCTATTATATTAAAAATAATTATTCTATTAAAAATTTACATTTGAACGTCAATTATCGAAATTATTCAGTTATCAAGTATGCGAACTCAAAATAAGAATGGTTTAAATTTACATATTTTAAAATATTTACATGAAAAATATATTTTTTTATAAAATAAAGTTTGGATAATATAATTGTAATTCCTTTTATATGAATTATAATTGTAATTCCTTTTATACGAATGTAAAAAGAAAGTTTGCACATCATTTATTTGTTATATTATAAAAGAAGAAAAAAATTTAGAAACTGGATTAATTCATTTAAAATCGATAAAATGATGATACTAAAAGAAAATATTTAATAAAAAAAAATGCATATATAATAAATACTAATGCATACATTAATAATTTCAAACAAACATGATAATATAAATTATATATAAATTTAATTTATTTTCCATAATGTATTTTTTGTAGGAATTATGGTTAACAAAAAAACATGATGTGTATTCAATATAAAAGAAATACATACATTCGCTGAAACGATATTAAATATAACATAATTTTATATGAATCTATTATTGAAGCACTTATATAATTGTAAAATTAATATAATGCATCAAGTAATGATAATATTGTTAAAATTTGTATTTATTTCTGTGATTTCTTGTAATGATGCGGCGAATTGGAAGAGTCGATGTTTTTAGTATAATTCAATAAAACACTCGGCCAAATCACATTGTTATCACCTACAACCGGAACTTGCTTAATTGTCCTTAACAATCTTTTAGTTCTTCGAATCTCGTGGAATCTCTTCATTCCCTCCTCGTTTTTCTCCTTCCTTTCTTCCCTGTTATACGTAATTTTATCTTCGTTCAGACAGTTTAATTTAATTTCATTTCTTGTATTGGTATTCATCAGAGATTTTTCACTCTGTATATAATTATTATTCGATTCTTCCTCAATCTCGGTGATGGTCAAATTATTCTCGTTATCTTGTCCATTGTCAATGCTAATATCGTCTTCATTTAGATCGAGTTTAGATAAATCCACATTAAACCAAACAGAGGCAAATCTATTCTTGTTTTGATCAGAATTATCCGTCGGGTTGAAGATATTTTCATTATCATCATCATTATCGATCCTACTTTCCAGTAATTGATTGGCGATAAAATCCGATACTGTGCTAACATCCCATTCAACCAACTCCTCACTGCTAATAGAAATCCTATCTTCACCCTCGTTCTTCGTATCATCGTTCATCTCCTTCTTTCCATTTTTTATGTCGCCAATAGTTTTGAAGTAAATACTATGATCATATCTATATGTTTCCAAGCAGGAACTGTCGAGATTACTGTTTGATTGGTAATTGAAGGTTCCGCAACAATTGATCTTGGTCTCCTCGGGTCGTGACTTTCGTCGAGATTTTTTCAAGGTATGGAAACGAGGATTCCACGTGGATTCATCGATGACTAGCTTATTCGACGAAATGCTCCATCGCGGCTCTTGTCCTCCTTGCATCGTCATGCGACCTCTCGACAGTCTCTGAGACTTTAAACGGTTGTAACCTCTCGCGTATGCGGCCCATCGTTCGATTCGTTGGAAGATATATTCTGTTTCCTCACTCCACCACTCGGATAGGCCTTTCTGGATCATTACAGTTACATCCTCGGTCATAATTACGGGTCGAATAATAGGAAGACTGATGAAACACTTTTTGTTCTTCATACGAATGATTAAAACTATAGGTTCATGTACACACCGTGTATACTACGATGATAATATAAATGATGAATTTAGGTCGGATGATAGAGAACAATTGAATTTTCAGAGAGACCATCGGTGATTTATATAAGATAACTTGGAAGCACCGCAAATACCGAAGCCATTTGAGAACTATCGTAATCCTTGACCATGAAATTCACATGAAGTTACGTTGAATTTGATTTATCGGTTCGATGATTGCGTGGTGTTAGATCATGGTATCTCTGTCGTAAGCGAAAAAATATAAACCGTAACTAAAATATATAACTTATCGTGTAAACCGACTTACGTTAGATAATAGGTGTTGGTGGATTAACAAATAACTTGAGAAGCAAATCCAGTTTTTTTTTAAATCACATTTGTTTATATTTTAAATAAGAGAAATAAACGATGTAAGAATATTTTTTTATATATATTTTTTTTATAATAATTTTAACAACAAAAAAAATTTTCAATTCACAATTTCAATTGTTGCATATTTTTAATAAGACTTTTAATTGTGATTTTGATCTTGAATTTTTCAGTCAAGGTTAATTTTCTAACAGCTTTTTTTTACAAATTTTCATTAATCCAAAAGTGTAGAATTATTTGAAGAATTATGATGCAACATTTTATTATATTCTGTATTTAATTAATATTGAAATAAAAACAAGATATTTTTACAAAATATATATAAATAATAGTAATAGAATTAAAGTTAATAAAATTTAAACGAAATTTTAAATTAAATTAAATTTTTTTTATATTGTTTATATTGTTATTATATTGTTAGTACTATTTTTATTTTGAAATAGGAAAAAAAAAGATGAAATAAAAAATATTATTTTATAGATTACAATAAATAATTTTATATAATTTTATCTAAAACATTTTCATTCTTTTGCAATTTTCTCTAAAAAATGTTTTTAGAAAATTTAAAAATATAATTTAATTAATAAAATAATAATGTAATAAAAAACAATATTTTTAATGTTTTTAATTCAAATTTAATTTATATAATTATAAAAAATAAAATTTTCTATTGATACTAATGGAAAATCGATTATCTCTTAGTAATTGCATTTGCGTTTGACAGTATTGCCTTGATATATTTGATTTTAATTATAAGTTATCAAATTTTTATCTACATGATCATATTTAACTTTAACTTTACTTTGGCATAGAAGAAATTTTAATAAGGAAGCTGTTTAAGTAATTTTAACAAAAGTAAAATGAAATAATTTAAAAACACTTAACAAAAAAAGACAAATGATTCACATAAATTTTAATATATTGCAAAATATATTGCATATATTTTGTAGATAATGAAGTTGTTTTAAGATTGATTATGATATATATGTAAATAAAATTATATTTAATATTTTTCTTTTGTAGTTTTATTACTATAATATAATAAAAGTTACATAATAAATTAATAAATTTAATTTTAAAAAAGAATATAATAATTTATAATAATTAATATAAATTATGTTATTAACTATATAATTATGAATTATGTAACTAACTTATTATTAACTATATAATTATGAATTGTAATTTGTTTAATCTCGTTTATTTTTGATATATTATTATGAATTAATTTATCAAGCATATTCAAATATTTTAGAAATAGTCATTGTTTCAATATCATAGAAATAAGTCATTAATACACTTTTATATTATTCTATTATTAAACAAATGAATAGTTTGAAAACTTAAGAAAAAAATACTTTTTAAAAAGAAATTCTATTTAAGAAATAAAAGCAATAAAACATTTATATAACATTTATGGCATTTTCTAGCCATTAAAGATTTATATTTCAATATTTTTAAATAAATGATCGAAAATAGCATTCAAGTATTTGGATATTTTATCAAAGAATAAGACTTCATAATTATGAATTTAACATATTTTTATTTTATCAAAATATTATTTACATTTTTAATTTTATTTTATCAAAAATTATTACCAATTGTTTAGATAACTTAAGTAACTATATTTGTGTTGACATAAATTAAGAATTATGAGATGATATGGAAGCTGCAGGAGAGTGAGTATAAGTAGATGGATAACTTGGATTGACAGTAACTGTCTCTTCTAGTATATGATTAGGTGAAGAGTTAAGATTATTATAATAGCCTTTGTTGGCTTTGAGAAATATATTCAAAATATCATTTTGAATGAAACAACGTACATGATTATTGTAAATACGCAATTTCGAAGCCACCAAATTTCCAAAATGAAAACATTCATCATCAACCACGTTCTTTGTGGTTGTTGATAATTCACGATCTCTGACGCAACATTGTTGCTGAACGCATGATTGTAACTTTCTTCTTTTTATTGCGATTTGTTGAGAGCAATGGTTGGAATTGGTATCCTTGTTCTGTAATTTTGAAGATGAGAATTCTTCACGTTTTAGTATTGGCTTATTAAATTCTTGATCACCTTGGGCCTACTTCAAAAAGAATATTATTGTTATTATGTAATAATCTTATTATAATTTATAAAATTAAGATAAAAGAAAATTTGAAATTTATTTTTTTCAGATAAAATATAAATTAATAAATATTTTTTATATAAAAAAATACATATGTTTTATATAAAAATATAAAAAAAATATTATTAGTTAAAGATTTTGAAACTATATAGAATTTTGTAAATATTTACTTTGTAATGTCATAAAAGATAATAAAGAATATAATAAATTACAAACGTTTTTTTCAGTTTACATTTTCTTCTATAAATACAATATTTATAATTATGGATGAAAATTATTTATATCTTTCTATTTCTTTAAATGAAAGAAAAAAAAATTATAATTTTTTTTTTAAATTTCTAATCTAAACTACTCAAAATTAAATCATTTTTATAATTCTTTGAATAAAAAAGAAGACAGTAGAATGACAATTAAATGAAGTTTTTATTATGTTGTTGTTTTTCATGTTAATATGAAAAAATTATTTATTTCATTTTTTACAACAAAATGGCGTTAGTCATGTTCTTAAGAATAAAAAATCGAATCTCACGAACGATATGATTAACTTTCGATGTTAAATTTAAAATATTAATTTAATTTTTTTTCAAATTTAATTAAAATTATTATAATATAGCTAAAAAATTTATTAATTATATTATATTGTAAGTTTATTTAAAATAAATTTTATTTAAAATAAAATGTATAAATTAAACAAATTATTATTATTTATTTAAATTATAAAATTTAATTTTTACTTACCAAATTAGATGGTTGAATATATTTACTTTTTTCCAATATAAATTTCATACTATCAAAAGCAAACCAAGAACTTTGATATCCAATAGATTTATTTATTTTCATTTTCTCCCTTCTAAGAGCTGCCAAAAGATATTCTATCTTTTTTTTGCATTCATCTACAGATTTTTTACTTTCTTTTGAAATTTCTTTCCATGCATTTTCTTTTTCTTTCTTGTTATAATGATTTGGATGTTTTGGGTCCCAAAGAATATTCTTTTTACGATATAATTTTATAAACACAAGGGTTTCTTCTTTATTCATTCTTATTATTATTTAAAATTTTTATTATAAATTAAAAAAAATATTCGATAGAAATAATTTCTTTATCACAAAGATATTAACAATCTAAACACTTCAATGCGGTATTTACAACAGAAATAAATGAGCAACGGAACAGTGAAATGGCCGATTCGTCTCGTTACGTATCTTCGTATCAAATTCTGATATGTATGTTCATCCTCATTGATACGTAAAATTGATATGATACATAGATACATAACAAATTAATATCTACTTTTATAATGATACATGTAATTATATTAAATCATATTGGAAAACACATAATAGTGATTTGATGATACACGGATATGCAACGAATATATTAATATTATACATTACAGACAACTTTAGATACAAATTATGGCATATTAAACTTGGTAACATTGATAGTCCATATATATGTATAGTGAATCTTATTTTAACATTATAATAAATATCAAGAAATGTATTTATTTCGATATATCGATTCTAAAAAAATCTAAATATATATAATTTTTAATAGCTATATATACATATGTTTAGCAAAATATCATAATTGTAATAAATAAAATTGATATATAAATACATATTTAGAATAATAAAAATATAAATTTTGAGATTATAATGTTTACATTTTATTATCTATATTGATTTCAATAAATTTTAGCATGAAATATGTTATTTCTTAAACAATCTTTTTTTAATAAAACTACATATATATTATTAACATTTTCTAAAAGTTTTCTAAAAAAATGATTTAAATATATAAATTATTTTTGATAGTTATTTATAGATAATAAATATTATGCATTGTTGTAAATATAAATAATATATATATTATATATTTATTATATATATGTATATAAATAATATATTCAAAAACTATAAAAATATTGTATAAAGTAATAAGAAAATAGGTTTAAGGTTATATAATATTTATATATAATATATATTTAAAGTATTTACGTTGATTTAAAAAATATCAGTAAACTTAACATTATTTTAAATTTTATTTTCTAAATAAAACTATATCATTTAAAAGTGAATAACAAAGCATACAATAATAAAAATGAATGAAAAATAAGATTTTTAATGACATAAATATTGAGTGAAGAAAATTGTTAATAATTGTTAATAATTAAAATTAATTAATTATATATATTGTATGTAATTATATGAATATATATATAATACAATAAATATAAAAGATACAGAATAAGAATATAAAAATTTTGATTTTAATCTTCATTTTTTTTCAATTATATTATATATGAAAGAAAAAATCAAATAGTAATTAATACATATATAAATATAAGAATAACTTTATATTATTCATTATTGTAATGAATATTTCAATCATATATTTCAACCAATCATTTTATTATGTAATTTTTCTTATTAAATAATTTATTATGCTAACATGTATTGCTAAAGCAAATATTTAAAATAAAATATGACAAACCACAGAAGTCTTAAATTAATAATTTTTAAATTAATAATATTTTATTAATTATTATAAATTATTAATTATAATTATAAATTATTAATTATATTTTAAATTAATAATATTAAAATAAAATAATATCTGGAGATCAAAATCTTACAACATTATTATTGAATTTTTTTTATCATATCTATAAAATGGGCTATAAATATGTTTGTATACATATGTATGATGTATCTATATTATCTGTATCTATATTTTCGTCCAAAAATTTTAATTGCATATTTTTATTTTTAAAAAGAATGAAAATGTTTTGATTTTTTAAAAATAAATCATTTAAAAAAATAAGATATGTATTTGCATCTTACATTAATATTAAAAAATGTACAAGATATTAATATATAAGTAAAATAGTTTGAGATAATCGATTCTCGAAATGTAAAAATTGATATATAAAAATATTAGTTGAAATTTATTTATTAAATTATTATTTAAGTTAATAATTTTAATTTGTATTAAATGAAATAAAACAAAGAGTTATCTTATTCTATTTCCATTCTATTTCATTTAATTCAAACTTTAATTGACATTAAAAGTTATGTTTATTTTAATCTATTGAATCAACTTTTTTTTAAATAAAAACGTGTCCCATAAATATATCAATATTATATGAATTATGATAATATATTGAATTAATATATTAATATACCAAATATTAAATTACAATAATTTATAATTGATGAAACTTTCTTTATTGTAACTAATTTATGGCTTATGATACTTATTAATCTATAATTTTTTTTTAAATAAATAGATGATTATTATCCGATTATGATTAAAAATTTTAATCTGAAATTTATTTACATTCGTATGTGATTTTAAAATAATTTATTAAATATTAAATGTATAAAAGAATTTTTTATACTTAATTAAACATAAAATTCTTAAGATCAATATAAACGCTTATTCATTTTGTAAATATCGATAAATAGGAACAAAAAAATATATTTTATATTTAATAAACTGATATTATCTCTTAATCGATATTTCTTTATTTTCCCTATACTTGCAATATATTTATTATTATATTAATATTATTAAATATAACATATTATGTGATTATTTAAAAAATAATCAAAAAAATAAAAGTAAGAATATGAACATTAATTGTGCAAATGAAATTGAACTTTCTCCATTCAAAATATTATATAATATAATATAATATTTAATAATATATAATAATAATAAAAGATTTAAAAATTTCCTTTTTTTTATTTA
>NW_006263609.1:334653-339130 GCF_000469605.1 Apis dorsata | reverse complement strand
TTATTATTTCTATTTATTATTTATTCTATTTATTCTATTAACCAAAAAATTTTACAAAAATAACAAGAAATTTTCTAATTTTTTTCATTTTGAATATTCCAATTATATACTTCATTGAAAATCTGTAAATTTAAATAATTCAACTTGTCACAAAATATATTTTCTTTTTCATTCGAAATTAATTATGATAAATTTCTTTTTAACTAGGCCCTTATTGGATAAATGGATAAAAAATGCCGATTAATTCAATAATATCATATTTATATAAAATATAATAAATATAATAAATAAAATAAAAATATATATATTTTTTATTTATATATAAAATCTAGATATAACATAAGATTATCAATATCATATATTGCTATAGAAAATTCGCAATTTTTCTTCAATTTCAATTTAATTAAATAATGTATACATCACATATAAAATATTAATTATCTTTTAAATGCAAATTATTTGAATTTCAATAAACGAAATTAAATGGATTTTCTTTATAATAAAATTCTTTAAAATAAAATTAAAACATAAATTAAAACATAAAAATTAATATACAATAATATATAGTATATATAATATAGTATTCATTTATATTACATATACATATATAAACTTGATATTAATTATATTATATTATATTTTAGATTATATTTTCATATCATATTTTATATTTCAATTTCATACTATAGATTAATCGAACGATGATAAAATTCAATAGAATGTTTATAAGAAAATTCATTCAAGTTGGCAAGAGGAATTTACAACGTTATTCAGAATTTGTTGAATTAAGACGGTTCGTGTGTAGACAAAGTGGCTTCCATTATCTTACAGTGAGAGAAGCCAAGATGATAAAACGGTAATTTGGTTATTCGAGATGCCAATCATCAGATACCATCTTTGAATATTGAATGTTCGACAGAGAAGGTGTCTACGCAGTTAAGAAAATTGTTTATCAGACCTTAGCTACGTGAATTAAAATTCAAAGAGCTTAACGTTTCCCCTGGGATACTGGGGATGATGGAGTTACTATATAAAAAGCCACGTGGAGATGGTGGACCGTGCATTCTTCCGCCGATTTCCAATCCTTCATCATACAGGTGAATAAGCTTCTTCCACATTTTTTTTTTATGATAACATGAAACGTTACCTCCGCGTCTCTTTTGTATTTTATATTGTTTCTTAAAATTGTTCGTAAGCTTTCTTTTCTGAAAAATTTAATCATTTAAATAATTAATTATGGATAACTATTTAATGATAATTTTCATCGAATATTTTAATCAATTAATAAAAAGATATTTATTTATTTTATAGATATGAATTTAACTTTTGCCCTAACTTGCGTAATGGCAGTCATTTGGTTATTTTTTGCAAAATGTGAAACAGAAATCGTTACCAATTTGCGTCGAAGATTCCGTAACCGCCCTTTATTAAAAAAGTAAGTATAATACATGATCGATTCATTGTATCGAAATATTAAAATTATATTTAGAAATATTAAAATGTCTTGAATAGTTAAACTTTCATTTTATACATTTATAAATATTTCTTTATTTTTTTTGATAATGATAAATATTATATATATAATTTATAATATAATTTTTAAGTTAAAAATTTAGATATTTAGCAAGTATAATTAATACCATGCTGTTTTTATGTGTTATAATTTAATTTAATAATTTTTATTCAAATTATATACACGTTATTGATAATATTGTAAATATTATGTTTTACTTGAAAACAGTAGTTTGAATTGAAATTTCAATATTAATAATAAATAAAAATGATCACATCCATTATTTTTAAAATTATATTTTTTTCAATAATATTCTCTTTTCTTTTTTTCTTTATTTTAAGGTTATATGATTAATTATTATTATTTTTCTGTTCAGATATAACGTGGAAAATCTCCTTCTCGAAGAAGATGATTTTACAGATTTAAATAAACGACAGCAGTTTGACGATTATGGTCATCTGAGATTTGGGAAACGAGAACAATTTGAAGATTATGGTCATATGAGATTTGGCAGGAGTCACGAGTGATGACACTAATAATTGATCATAGATGCAATTGTATAGTGTCATTGCGGCAAGAGTCACATTTTGTTTAGACTCTAGATAAAATATATTTTACATTGCAAATATCCATTTTGCAGTTTTCCTTTTTTTTCTCCTTTTGTCTTTCTTCCCCTTGAGTTAATAAGAAAAGTTAATTATATTAAATTTAATTAGAAACTAAAAATTGAATATGATTTTCATTTTCATTTCTTTTAAATACTAATTATGAAGTGTTAATCATGAAATTATAATGATTTATAATTATGAAATAAAAAAGTATTATGTTTTTTAAATTTTATGATCATCAAAAAAGGAGTTTATATTATATTATTTTTTTTTAAATGTTAAATTGTTTCTATACGATTAATCATTTCTAAATTTTATGCAAAACGATTTTCAAAATTATTTAAAAAAAATTGAAAGATCTATTTTAATCACTATCTTTTAAAATTATAAAATTATTTACTTATTCCGTTTCCATTTCCTATTATCGAACTATTTCAAAAATTCTTTTTTTTTTTATTTTTATTTTTATATCACTTAATATATATTTAAAGTATTTACATTTAAATTGTAAATACAACAAATAATCAGAATCACTATTATCGGACCCAAAAGGTAATCTATTAATAATAATCAGATTAGATAAATTATTATATTTCATTAGTTATTTTTATTAAAATTATAAAATAATTATATGTGAAAATTAAGAATACTTAAAGAAATATTTTTTTTAATTTATTTTAAATCTGATCTGAATTTTTTTTCTTTTTTTTCTCTTAAAATTAGTTTTATCTAATAAGAAATATTATTTGTTATAATACAAAAATTAAATTATATTAAGTTAGATTAAATTAAATAAATTATTAATAGAAATTTATTATATCATAATGAAAATAATTATTTTTAAATCGTTTACGATATATTAGAAAATTTCTACAAGTTAAATATTATTATTAGAAGCAACTTCTTTTTTTTATTAGACACGAACGGTAAAAAAGAATTTTATTCCTGTGATTTGTTTGCTCTACTATATATATGTATAATAGATATATTTTATAACATTGTATTTTATAACATAGATGTATATTTTAAATACAAATTTCTCATTAAAATCAATTTAGTAATAAATATTACACATATACATAAATATTTATTACATAAATAATTATTTATTCGTAATTTCAATCAAAATCAATTTCAAAAATCTTTTATTGATCACATCAAATAATGAAATATGATAATTTTTGATGAAATATTTTGTATGTTATAATTTTATAATTATTCTTTTTTATTGCACATTTTTTATATTAAAGATGTGAACACTCATGATGATATTTTATAATATCATGTGATATATTATTATAATATCACTTATAATATATTTATGATATATATTATATATATTTTATATATATTTTTAAAAAAAATTTTCTTCATTTCAATATCTTATATACTTCACCTTATAAATATCGTGGAAGTTCTTTTAATGACTAAATATGTAGGTATCTAACTAGAGAACGTTTTACAAGATTATATATTTGTGAATATATACTCTTGTTGCTTAATAGCTACCTTATTCATTCTTCTAACACTGCAACCTATATCAATATAGATATATATATATAATGCAACTAATAATTACATATTATACTTAGTTATCTAGTAACAAGAAAACTATTTTCTAGGAAAACTACTAGGAAATCACTAAACAATACATTATTGTTAATGCTATGTATAATTCCTCTCATTTAAAAGGCAATTTTATACGGATAACGTTTGAAAATATTCAATTGAATCAATGCAACAATCCAAGTGATCGAAAGCTTTCACGTATCATTCTAGTGTGTATATTTTATATTATTAAATATTATTCGATTCAAAATATTAAAAAATCTTTTGATATATTACCATAATATATTATGTTAAAACAAGTGACATTAGAGAAAGTTATAAACATTATTTGGTTCAGTGTAGCTTTAACTTTTTGTTGGCCACTTCCTGCCAATAGTACCAAAATTCAAGTGTTTGTTTTCAGAATTTTACAAATAATTAGTATTATTAATGCTTTTATGCTGATTCTGCCGTTATCATATTCTATCTATTTGCATTATGATGATATTGCCATTGTCTTTCAATCTCTTGCTATATTAGTAGGTTTGTCTCAAATGATTATTCAAACTGTTATATTATGCTTTGTTAAATACAACTCTCTGCAAGTAAGTTTGTATTTATTTTTCCGCATTTCACATAAAAAAATAAATATTTTTACATAGATTACATTATAATTATTTTTACTTTTTTTTTTCGTTATTTTAATATTATCAATCTTATAAAGTAAAATTTAATATTTAATATTTAATATTTAATATTTAATATAAAATATTGATACTAATAAGTTTTTTATATTTTGAATTATCAT
>NW_006263609.1:316465-334449 GCF_000469605.1 Apis dorsata | reverse complement strand
ATTATATATATTATAATAATAATATTATTATTATATATTATAATTTTTTTTTTAATCTAATATTCTATTTATTGAATATTTTATAAAATTTGTGAAATTTTAGTTTTAAAAAATCATTTATAGAATAGCGGAGAAATTAGCTGGTATTTAATATTTCAGTATTTATCAAAGAAATCAATAATATATAATTATAAAATCAATAAATTTCAATTATATTTATTAGTTTAAAAAAAAATTGAAAAAAATATTAAATATTTAGTTTTTAATATAAATTAATTATTATTATATTTAAAACATTAAAATAAAATTCTTAAAATCAATTTTATAACGACATTTAAAATTACATGAAATTATTTGAAATCGTGAAATTATATGAATTTTGAAATCATTTAGACTCTTCTCCTATGAGTAGCTGAATTAATAATCTATTTATAATTTAAGATAGAGTTTTTTTTTTCTTTCATACATTATCTTACAAAGAAATTTTCTTAATCTTAATTTTACTAAAAATTATAATTTTAGTAAAAGATTTTGTGTATGTATATAATTTAATATATAATTTACATATACAATAGACTTCGTTTCAAATTTTTTTTTTAATTTATAATCTTTTCATTATTAATTTTGACTATCTTCTTATGATTCAAATATAAGACAATTTCTAATGGAAATATATTATATAATATAATATATATATTATATTATATTATATTATTTATATATAATTTATATTATATATAAATATATTATATAATTTATATATATATATATAATATATAAATATATTATATAAATTCGATAAAGTAAAAACGTGTTGATAATATAAAATTAGTCAAGCTTCTGTAATTTGTAACTTTTGTATAATAATTTTAATTTTAATATCTCTTGAAATGAATATAAAAGTAACAACTATTAGAATTCAATTTAACATAGAATTTTTGAAATTTTAAATTTAATTTTGATTATAGCGTATAATTGAGGAAATGATAACCTGTATCAAAGAAGCACAGCAATATGAAAGGAAAATTTTCTGCAAATATATCGAGAATTGCAACATATTTTACGGAAGTTCTTTAACAGTCACATATGTGGTTGTAATTATTTACATAATGGGACCTATAGTCCTACCAGCACCTTTTCCAGTAGATACTGAATATCCGTTTCATATTAATTCCACGATAAGAAAGATTATCATATATTTGCAACAATCTTTACTTATTTTTCAATGCGCTGGACATTTATGCATAAGCATATTTTGTGCACTTTTGCTTTGGTTCACGGCCGCGAGATTCGAATGTTTGATCCTGGAATTGCAAAAAATCACAAATATTGGTATGCTGATTATTTGCATAAAAAAACAATTGCATTTAAGGAGGTAAAAATGACACATGTTCTAGATTTAATTTATGCATCAGATGAAATAGGTAGAAAATTTTTTTCTACCTTCTTCATCCGAATACTCTATTTCCTTTGCAATTAATTCTCTTTTTCTTTTCTTTAGATACGCAACAAACGTGGTGAATAGTTTTCGCTTTATGATAGTTTATGCCATCGGTGTAAGTACATTTGCTCTGACTCTATATGGTATTATAATGATAGTGGTAAGTAAAATTTTTTGTTTCGTATGTTTGTCTAATATGACATTTATAATATAATATATATATTATAATATAATATAATTTATTACGCAATTTACAGAAGGCACCATTAATTATGAAAATAGAATCTGTAACTTTGAGTTTTGTTTTACTCCTACAAATTTATATATACGCATGGCCTGCCGATCATATGAAGGATATGGTAATTTATGTTTTATTATTTTTATTTATAAATATAGTAAATTAGTTATATTTATGATTATATATAAAAATAATATATGTTGTATATTATTTGAAGTACGTTGAATCATTCATATTTCTTAGAGTATAAACGTTTCAAAAAGTGTATACAACATAATATGGTATAAACAGACATTGAGAATGCAAAAAGATCTGTTAAATGTATTGATATATCAACGACCAATAATCTTTTCCGTTGATTGTATATTGCCAGAACTTTCATTACGTTATTATTGCTCGGTAAGTCGAATTCAGATATCGTTTATGAATTAAGAATAATGAATTAAGAATATAATTAACAGAATAATAATATTTTAGTACGTATCCAATATTTTCTCTATCTTCACAGCTGTACGTGTCATCATAGAAGATGATCAATTAGAAATTTAATATTGTTTTATTAAGTAATTGTTAAAATATTTCAATTAATCATTTTTGTGCAAACATTAATTTAAGTATTTAATTAATAATTGTGCAAACCATTTATTAATCTATATTTTTTATTAAATGTTAATTAGCAATTGATATTTTTAATTGATAATTAGCAACTAATTTTAAATCTAAATCAAATTTTTATAATTGATTCAATCTCAATAATTGCTCAATCGATAAATCAATCGATAAATCATATTAAAAATTATACAAATATATAAACATTAAATATAACATTAATATTGTTTCTGCTAATCATAATTTTCATTATGATTTATTAATTCATTAATTCATAAGAAAGTAAATTTTTCGATTGGTTTACCTGTCATATTTTAGTTGCTTATCATGATGATGTGTTAATAATAATAAATAACAGATAAAAAATTGTCGTATGCTAATGTACATAATGTCACGAATAAATATAAGTGAAATTCAATATAGTACTAGCAAATTATTATTATTATTTTTTTATTATTATTTTGCAAATTATTATTGCAAAATATCTCGAAAACTAACCAATGATTATATGTACAAAAAAAAATTGTTCAAAATCTTTTCCTCTATAACATATTTAAAAATCTATAAAAATATTATCGATAAATTGATCAGAATTTAATTTTCCATAAATATCCACAATTTAGTGATTTGTTGCATCTTATTGAAAATATCAAAAACCAAAGTTTGATTCGGATTTGAAATAAAAAAAAATATAATGCAATTAATTAATATATCCTTGTCATTGTCACATTTTTCACATCATGAACCAATTTTTAATTCGACAAATCTAATTTTATTTTTTTTTATTATACATTCTCTACACATAGATATTTTTACACATATTTAGTAGATAGATACTGACAATAGATTTCTAAACGTTAAAGAAAGCTTTTAATTTTTTGTTGTACTTTACCTATCTAGTGAATATCACGGAAGCCCTTTTAATAACTAAACATATAATTATTTAACTAGAGAACGTTTTTACACTATTATATATTTGTGAATACTACTCTTGGTGCTTGATAACTATCTTATTCATTCTTCTACCATCGTAACCGTAATCAATATATATAACCTCTCAATATATATATAATGCAACTAATAATTATATATTATCATTTAGTTATCTAGTAACAAGAAAATTACTGATCGATACATTGTCATTAACTACATTCTATATGATTTATAAAATTCCTTTTATTTAAAAGGCAATTTTATACGAATAAAAACATCTGCAAATATTTAGTTGCTTTCAAATCAATCTAAGTAACAATCTAAATGGTCGATAGCTTTCACATTTTGTTTTAGTATCTTGTTATACTATTAAATATTATACGATTTATAAGTCGAAGAGTTTTTTGATATTATGTTAAAACAATTGACACCTGAGAAAACTATCCATATTACTTGGCTCAGCGTAGCTATAACTTTTTGTTGGCCACTTCCTGCCAGTAGTACCAAAATTCAAGTGTTCATGTTCAAAACTCTACAAATAATTAGTATTATTAATGCCTTTATATTGCTTCTGCCGTTGCTATATTCGGTCTATCTACATTACGATGATATTGTCGTTGTCTTTAAATGTATCGCTTTGTCTGTAGGTTTGTCTCAAATGATTATTCAAACTATTATATGCTTCGTTAAATACGACACTCTGCAAGTAAGTTTCTACATTATCTTATTTTTGGAAAATATTTTCATACTAAAATTATTAATAATTTTATATCATTCTTATTTTTTTTTTCTCCCGTTATTTTGATACTGCTAATTTTAAAATATTGATAGAAATTTCTTATATTTTCATTGAATTATACTTATAACACTTTTTAACTGTATCTAAAATAAAACTATATCTAAAATATAATATAAAACTGTATCTAAACTGTATCTAAAATATAATATAAAATCGATATAAAAGATCAAAAGCAAAATCAGTGAAATTACGAAAGCAATTTTAATTCTATTTACTAAAATCTTTCAAACACTTATTATTTAATTTTGAATAAAATGTTAATTAAAATGTTAATTAGTACAATTAATATATCAATATTAAATTTTTTTTCACGGAATCAGCTTTATATTTAGAATCACACGAAGTTATTTGAAATCTTAATATCGCATAAATTTTAAAATCATTTAAATAATTTTCCAATAATTGTTAATATGAACTCTCATTGTAAATATTTATACTTCTCTTTATTATATTTCTTTTACAAAGAAATTCACTTAGGCTCAACATTATAATTTTATAAAACTAAAATTATAATTTTATAAAATTTTATAATTTTAATTTTATAAAAAATTGTACATATGTATATATAATGGAGTTAACTTTTTTGGCATTACTTTAACTTTTTTTAATTCATAATAAATCCATTTTAAAATTTTAATATCTTTTTATGTTTCAAAATATTCGATTATTATTATACAATTATTATTATACAAATTATTATACAATTTATATTAATTATTATTATTTATTAATTATTATACAAAATATTCGATTATATATTATACAATTTCAAATGGGAATATGTACATATATATATTATAAGTTCGATAGACTTAATTAAAAGCATTGATAATACAATTGAGTTCATGTAAATTATATGTATTTAACTATATATTGTACGAAAACTTTTCTATTATCTAATTATAATGTTTTTAAAAAATGAGTATCAAAACAATTAACAAAGTTTGATATAAACGGAAATTCTTAAAAATTTAATTTTAAATTACAGCGTGTAATCGAAGAAATGATAACATATGTGAAAGAAGCCCAACAGTATGAAAAGAAAATTTTCCATAAGTATATCAAGAAATGCCACACATTTTATGGATGTTCTATAGTATGTATGTATCTGACTGGAGTTGCTTTCATAATAGGACCTGCATTCTCGCCGGCTTCTTTCCCAGCAGATGCAGAATATCCGTTTCAAATTAATTATAAATCAGTAAAAGTTATCATATATTTGCAACAGACTTTGGTTGGTTTTCAATGCACTGCACACATATGTTTAAGTGTATTTGGCGCGCTTTTACTTTGGTTCACGGCCGCGAGATTTGAATGTCTGGCCGTGGAATTGAAAAAAATCACTAATATTGGTATGCTGATTATTTGCGTTAAAAAACAGTTGCATGTAAGGAGGTAAAAATGACATGGTAATAGATTCCAGATTCAATTTAAATATTTATATATCGAATGTTTGGATGTTTGGAAAAAAAGTTTTATGGATAATTTAAAAAGCCAAAATAGAATGGAAATCAAAACTAATTTTTGAGACTTTGCTTTTCATTTGTTTAAAATTCAAAATCTTATACAAATGAAAATGAGATTATTATTATATTTATATTCAGATTTGACATAAATAAAATAATAAATAAAATATATAAATAATAATAAAATAAATGGTTATTTTCTATTTCTTGAAGATGTTCGATTTTCCATTTCTATTCCTTTTTTAAATATTGAGCCATTTTTAATTATTAGTAACTTAAGAAGAAAACTTTATAAATTTTTTTTTATATTTTATTTTTTTTTTTACTTTGGCTTCTAAAATTAACTTTTAAGTTTTTTAATTGCATTAACCCATTGTATTTTTATTGTAATTAATTTTCTCTTATTTTTTATTTTAGATATGCAAAAAGAGTAGTAATTGGTTTTCGCTTTATAATATTTTGTGCCATAGGAGTAAGTACATTTGCTCTGACTTTAGGTGGAATTATAATAATAAAGGTAAGTAAAGTTCTGTTTTATATATATAATATTATATAATATATATAATAAAATTAATGTATATCACAAACAGAAGGCACCATTTATTGTAAAAGTACAATTCATAACTTTGATTTTGACTCTACTCACAGAAATTTATATGTATACGTGGCCTGCTGATCACATGAAAGATATGGTGAATTATATTTTATATAAATGTATAATTATAAAAATATACATGTTATGTATTTTCCAAAATATAACTAAATCATCCATATTTCTTAGAGTATAAATGTTTCACAAAGTGTATATAATATAACATGGTATAAACAAACATTGAGAATGCAGAAGAATATATTAAATGTATTAATGTATCAACAACCAATAATTCTTTCTATTAATTGTATATTGCCAGAACTTACATTACATTATTATTGCTCGGTAAGACAAATTAAAATACCAATTATGACATATGAATAAGAACACAAAAGTAACAAAATAATAATATTTTAGTATCTATCCAATGCTTTCTCTATCTTCACGGCTATACGTGTCATCATAGAAGATGATCCATCATAAATTTAACATTTTTCTATTATATAATTGTTAAAATACTTAACGAGATTTTTATGCAAATAATATATTTAAATATTTATTTAATAATTGATAGTTATTTTCATTATGAAATAAATGTTTGACTCGGATTGCAAATCTATTATGAATCTATTTTTTTATTAAATAACAATTATTATTTTTAATTAATAATTAATTTAATAAATCAATTAAAAAATTTATAATTAATTCAATTAATAAATTATATTAAAATCTAACACTCCATTGATAATGTTAAGAATTGGAATTCGATTCCTGTTAATTCTAAAAAAAAAATTAAAATAGGCTTATTTTGCCAATGCAGTCATTGTATCAATCATAATATGCAAATTGATCTTTCCATGTATATCAAAATCAAAAAAATGAGATTCTTCTTTTAATTCAAAATTTGATTCTTGATTCTAGATTATTTCTGTCTTTTTTCTTTATACATGATGCACTGTAAAACAAAAATGACATCTGGTGAAACTGGGAATGTCTCGATTTTAATAAATCTTAATAATAGATCTTAATATTATTAAATGACAGAAACAAAGAGTTGAATTATCGCATAATTTTTACTATATATTATCGCTATATTTATTATTCCATATTATTATATTATATTATTATATTTTATCATTATTGAACTTATTGTATCAATAAAATAATAATTTTTAATAATTACTATAATATTATATAATATTAATTTAAGTTAAAATATTAATAATTTATATACGAAACAAATAAGAATTTGGGTTTTATCGTTCACTTTTTTTCAGAATTATATGAAACAAGTTCAATTTTTGATATTTCCTTCGAACAATTGAAAAATAAAAAGTTAATTACAATGGTTTTGTCATTGTCATTTTGTTCACATTGCGAAATCATGAAATAAAATTTTTAAAATTATCAATTTAATTAAATTGATTAAATTTTCAATTCATCAAAACAACAATTTTACAAAATATCTCGTACGTTATAATTTTGCGATTATTCTTTTTTATTGCATATTCTTTATAATATATATGTAGAGACACCGGATATGGGATTCTAAATCCTAAGGAAAATTTATTCCATAATTACAATTTCTTGTATAGTTTACCTTATCAATAGATGAACTATTACAGCGATTAAATATGTAGGTAACGTTAGAATGCTAGACTAGAGAACGTTTTACAATATTATACATTTGTGAATATAACTCTTGGTAAGTACCCTATTCGTTTTTCTAGTAACAAATCGTGCTAATATATATAATGCATCTAATAATTACATATTATTATCTAGTTATCTAGTAGCAAGAAAACTACTAGAAAATTATTGATCGATACGTTATCATTAACCATTATGTTTCATATGAAATTCCTCTTATTTAAAAGACAAATTACACGGATAACGTCTGTAAATATTCAGGTGCTTTCGAATCAGTGTAACAACGTTTACATATCATTTTATTGTCTTATCGTTCTATTGTACATACGCAAAATATTATTCATAAGACGAAAAGTTTCTTGATACTATGTTAACAATTGACACCTGAGAAAGTTATCCACATAACTTGGATCAGCGTAGTATTAACGTTATGTTGGCCACTTCCTGTCAATAGTGGTAAAATTCAAGTGTTTATGTTCAAAGTTCTGCAAATAATTAGCATTATTAATGTTTTTATATTGCTTCTGCCGTTGTTATATTCGATCTATTTGCATTTTGATGATGTAATTATTGTCTCTAAATGTGTTGCTCTGTCAATTGGCTTGACTCAAGTAATCATTCAGACTGTCATATGCTTCGCTAAATACGATTCCCTGCAAGTAAGTTTCCAAACATTTTATCTTATTTACCGCATTTTATGTAAAAAATTAAATATTTTTATGTTAGAACCATTGATTACTTTTATTGTTCTTATATATAATTCTGGCAAAAAAATCACACGAAATCATTTGAAAGCATTTAAACAGTTCTTTTGTGAACAGCCGAATTCTCGAGAGCAAATAAATAATTTTTTTCTCTATTTAAAAATAATTTTTCCAAAATCTCAAAAATTTTAATTTTAATGAAACGTTGTGTATATATTATATGTATGATATATGTATAATATATATATATATATATATATGTAATAAAATATATAATGTAAATATATACATATAATTTATAATGTATAATGCTATTTGATATTTAATATGTATATATAATGCGATGATTTTTTTCGGCAAGTATTTTTTCTTTAATTGATCTTTCTATAAGTAAAGTTCATACATATTCTCACATTTCAAATGCAATTTGTATTGTGAATTTTATAAGTTCGAATAAAAATTATTTAAAATACGCAATATTGATTGAATTAGCGTGAAATACGTAATAATTCATCATTATATAATATTTATGTAGTAGTTTTTTATAATAATGTCCCTTAAAATGAATTCATCAAAATCAAAATAACACGAATTTTCATATAGAATGACATATCTAAAATTCTAATTCTAATTTTTAATTACAGCGGGTAATCGAAGAAATGATAATTTGTATCAAAGCAGCACAACAATACGAAGAAAAAATTTTCCACAAATATATCGAAAAATGCTACACATTTTATGCATGTTCTATAATATGCATGTATTTAACTGCAACTGCTTTCATAATAGGATCTGCATTCTCGCCGGCCTCCTTCCCAATAGATGCAGAATATCCCTTTCAAATTAATCGCATGCCAGTAAAGATTATCATATACTTGCAACAGACTTTGGTCGGATTTCAATGCGCTGCACATGTATGTTTGAGCATATTTGGCGCGCTTTTGTTTTGGTTCACAGCTACAAGATTTGAATGTTTGGCCGTGAAATTGCAAAAAATTACCAATATTGGTATGCTGATAACTTGCGTTAAAAAACAATTACGTATAAGGAGGTATAAATCGTGGATTAAATTATATATTTATGTAGAATGTTCGGGAGTAGGTAAAAAGTTTAAATTATGATTCAAGAAACCAAAATAAGATGAAAATGGAAAATAATAAAATTTAAGATTTTTAATTTGTTTGTTTGAAAATCATTTTCTGCTGAACTGTTTTTTATATTTCGTTTAAATAGAGAAAATTGTTCACATTAATTTTTAATTGTTAACAATTAAAGAACGAAATCTTTAAAATTTTTTTATATTTCATTTTCATTTTATTTTAGTTTTTAGAACTATATTAAATTTTCTAACTACATTGTCTGAACACATTATAATTTTATTGAAATTAGTTCTCCCTTCCTTTTTTCTTTAGATATGCAAAAAAAGTTATAATTAGTTTTCGTTTTATAATACTTTATGCCATAGTAGTGAGTACATTTGTCTTGATTCTAGATGGTATTATAATGATAATGATAAGTAAAACTTTCAATATTTTTGTACATACATGATAACATATAATTTAATTATTTTCATTCATGAACAGAAGGCATCGTTAATGATGAAAATACAATTCATAACTTTGAGTTTGACAGTGCTCACAGAAATCTACATATACGCATGGCCTGCTGATTATATGAAAGATATGGTGAATTATTGCATATATTTATCAATATATGTAACATATATATGTGCTTTTTTGAAGTACACTGAATTGTTTATATTTCTTAGAGTATAAATGTCTCAAAAAGTGTATACAATATAACATGGTATAAGCAGACATTGAGAATGCAAAAGAATCTATTAAATGTATTGGTATATCAGCGGCCAATAATCTTTTCTGTTAATTGTATATTGCCAGAACTTTCATTACGTTATTATTGCTCGGTAAGACAAATTAAAATACCAATTATGACATATAAATAAGAACACAAAAGTGATAAAATAATAATATTTTAGTATCTATCCAATGCTTTCTCTATCTTCACAGCTATACGTGTCATAATAGAAGATGATTCATGATAAATTTAATATTGTTCTATTATATAATTAAGTTAAGATATTGATGTTAAGATATTTCATCAATTAAATTTTTATACGAAGTGATGTATTTAAATATTTAATAATTAATAATTGTTGTTTCATTGTTAAATAAATATTCGACTCGAATTGCATATCTATAATCAATCTATTCTTTCTATATCAAACGACGATTCAAGAATTTGATTTGGTTCTCATTGATTATTAGTCAATATTATTATATTTAAATTATTATATTTCATCATTAATGAATAAAAATTTATTATATCAATGAAAATAATTACTTTTAAGCGATTATTGAATTTTAAATAATATTATGGAGAAGAATTTTTATAGGAAACTATGAATAGCAACAAGAATTTTGCTGTTGTGCTTCGTTCTCATTTATTTCCTATTTCTCTAAATATTATATTCGAAATATAATTTTTCGTTATTCTTTCAAACAAATTAAAAAATAGTAGTTATTATGTTTATTTCATATTATGAATTTTGTCGTGATTTCTATGTATTATATCTTCAATTCACGAAATCAACAATTTTATGATTATTCTTTTTTATTGCACATTTTTTCATCCCTTACATTACATACGACACTCACAATTCATATTTTCAAACTAGAAAAAATTTTTTTCACCATTTTGTTTTGCATACTATACCATCTTNNAAATATCGTAGGAGTAAGTTCTTATAATAACCAATTTAATATGTAGATAACTCCATTCTTATGTTGTTGCTTAATAACTTATTTATTTTTCAAGTAGCAAATCTATGTTTGTATAATAATACATATTATCCTTTAGTTATCCGGTAGAAAAATAATTATTTCGGATTATTTATTAAAAAAATCGGTAAACATTACATTACTTTTTATTCTTACGCTTACATATGATTATTATTAAATTTTTACTTAAAAACCAATTTTATATGTCAGAAAATATTCAATTGCTTTCAAATCAATGTAATAACTTAACTAAACGACAATCTTCGTTCTACTGTATCAATTAAATATTGTTCGTAAAACGAAGAGTTTCTTGTCATTATGTTAAAACAAATAATATCGGAAAAAACTATTCACATTAGTTGACTCAGTGTAACTATAACATTTTACTGGCCAGTTCTTCTCAACAATAGCAAAACTCAAGTGTTTATTTTCAAAGTTTTACAGATAATTAGTATTATTAATGTTTCTATGTTGCTTCTGCCATTGTTATATTCGGTTTATCTACATTTCGATGATATTATCATTGTCTCTAAATCTATTTCTTTGTCAGTAGGCTTGATTCAAGTAATCGCACGGACTGTTATATGCTTTGTCAAATATGATTACCTGCAAGTAAGTTTCTATCTATTTTATCCTATTTATCACATTTTTGCCACGTAAGAAATTAAGTATTTAAGTATTTAACTTACGATTGATTATTTTACTATTCTTAAAAACTCTGATACATGAAATCATTTAAAATTATATGAATTTTGAAATCATTTGAACAACTGTGAATAATCGAATTTTCGATTCGAAAATAAGTAAATAATTTTTAAATTAGTAAATAATTTTTTTTCTAGTTACAAAGAAATTTTTCTTAAAATTTTATCTTAAAATTATAATTTTAATAAAATATTGAATATATATACTCAATGTGTACATATACACAATGTTTATATATATATATATATAGATATATTATGTATTTTTCTTATATTTCAAGTTTGACCACTTTCTCACTTTTCAAATACAATTATTAATTTTATAAGTTCGAAAGAATACTCAAGGTTGTTGATAATACAAAATATTACTTGAATTCGTGTAAAAGTATATAAGATTTATATAGTAGCTTTACTATTAATACCTCTTAAAAAATGAATGTCAAAATAACAATTAAGGAAATTCAATATTAGATGAAAATTGTAAATTTAATTTTAAAATTACAGCATGTAATTCGAAGAATTACTAAAAAATTTTTGTCAAAAAAGCATAATGAAAACAAAATTTTCCACAAGTATATAGAAAAGTGCCACATATTTTATGTGGATGTTCTATATGCATGTATATATCTGACTGCAACCGCTTTTATAATAGGATTTGTATTGTCGCCAGTTTCTTTCCCAGCAGATGCAGAATATGTTTCAAGTTGACCATATGAAGATTACTAATGAAGATTATCATATATTTGCAACAGAGTTTAGTTGCCTTTCAATGCGCTTGAGACATGCATGCTTGAGCGTGAGATATTTGGCGTGTTTTTGCTCTGATTCGTTTCCTCAAGATTTAAATGGCCGTAAAATTACAAAAAATCACAGATATTGGTATGCTGATTATTTGCGTTAAGAAATAGTTTCATATAAGGAGACATAATTATATGTTTATATGTTGTATATTTGAATGAAATATATAGAAAGATTAAGGGATAAGCCAGGAAACTTTTTCAATTGATAATAAATGATTTCTTCATAACTCATTATCATATAAAATCAATTTATTATTATATCTATATTAATTTATTATATCTATATTATATTATATCTATATCTCATTATTATATCTATATTAATTAATTATATTAATCAAATTAATTATAGACCAATAAGTATGATCATGGATGATAATATTTTGTTTTTCATTTCTATAAATGTTGAATTTAGACTCAGAATGATTTGTTTATGTACGGTTATATAATTTGAAATATTGATATTTGAAATTCTATTGTCTTATAGTTCAATAAAATATTTCAACTTATCGCAAAATAGTATTTTTTATGCGATAGTGTCAAAATAAATATTTGCATATTTTTTGTTATTTGATTTAAAAATCACTGTATTTTCTGCTTGAACTGTTGTCTATATTTGTTAGTGTAAAAAAAAATTATTTATTATTTATTTATAATCATTTTCATTCTAATTTATTTCTATCCTTTAAATTTTTTAGCTATATTGTTCGAATACATTATATTTTAATTGCAGTTCTTCCTTTTTTTTCCTTTAGATGCGCAAGAAGAGTAATTAATTTTCTCTTTTTAATACTTCGTGCCATGAAAGTAAGAATATCTTTTCTGAGTCTAAATGATATTATAATGATAACAGTAAGTAAAACTTTTGTTTTATATATATAACATATTATATATATGTAGCGCGTACAATATAATTAATAAATGTAACAATGTATATTACAAACAGAAGGCACTATTTATTATGAAAATACAATTCATAACTTCGATTTTGATTCTACTACTACTAATAGAAATTTATATGTACGCCTAGCCTGTTGATTACATGAAGGATTTAGTAAATTATATTGTATTACTTACATCTATAAATATATCTATAATTATATATGTTTTCTTTAAACGTACTGAATCGTTCATATTTCTTAGGATATAAACGTTCGAAAAAATATATATATATAATATAATATAAACAAATATTGAGAATGCAGAAGGATCTGTTAAACGTATTAATATATTAACAACCAATAATCCTTTTTATTAATTGTATATTGTCAGAACTAATATTACATTATTAAATTATTGCTCGATAAATCAAATTAAAATTTCAATCATGACGTATAAATAAAAATACATAAGTGATAAAATGATAATATTTCAGTATCTATCCAATGCTTTCTCTGTCTTCACAGATATACGTGTCATCATAGAAGAAGATCCATCATAAATTTAACATTTTTCTATTATTTATTATTCTTAAAATACTTAATGAGATTTTTATGCAAATAATATATTTAAATGTTTATTTAATAATTGATAGTTATTTCTTTCATTGTTAAATAAATGTTTGACTTGAATTGCAAATCTATTATCAATTTATTTTTTTATTAAACAGCAATTATTATTTTTAATTAATAATTAATCTTAATTAATAATAAATCAATTTAAAATTTTTATAATTAATTAATAAATCATAATAAAATCTTATATTCCATTCATAGTTCTAAGAATTGGAGTTCAATTTCTGCCAATTCGAAAAAAAGACTAAAATAGTCTTATTCTGCCAATGCAATCATTATATTTGTCATAATAAGCGAATTCTGATCTTTTCCTGTATATCAGAATCAGAGAAACGAAATTCTTCTTAATTCAAAAATATCTGATTCTTGATTATTTCCGTCCTTTTTTTTACACATGATGCACTATAAAACAAAAGTAATATTTGATAAAACTGAGAATGTCCCGATTTTAATCTTAATATAAAATATAAAATAGATTATCATAAATAGCAGAAACAAAGAGTTGAATTATCGCATAATTTTCATCACTATATTTAATATCTTATATTATTATATTAAACAATTATATTTATCATTATTGAATTTATCAATAAAATAATAATTTATATCAATAAAATAATAATTTTCAATGATTATTATGTTGATCTAAGTTAAAATGTTAATAATTTTAATAATAATAATTTATACACAAAACAAATAAGAATTTTTATCTTATCGTTTGTTTTTTTTTTTAGAATTGTTATATATGAAACCAATTCAATCTTTGATATTTCCTTCGAATTAAAAGATAAAAAATTAATTATAATGATTTTGTCATTATTGTTTGTTTCAAATTGCAAAATTATAAGATCATAATTTTGATATTGAATTTTCAATTCCAATTAAATCAACAATTTTATGAAATATCTTGCGCGTTATAATTTTACGATTATTCTTTTTTATTGTATATTCTTTATAATACGCACGTAGACACAACGGATATGGGATTCTATATCCTAAGGAAGATTTACTCCATAATTTCAATCTTTTATATATATATATTTATCGCCTCATCAATAGATGAATAATTCCAACAATTAAGTATATAGCTATCTAACTAGAGAACGTTTTACAATATTATATATTTATGAATACCGCTCTTGATAAGTACCCTATTCGTTCTTCTAACATTACAATTCGTGCTAATATATATAATGCATCTAATAATTACATATTATTACATATCTAGTTATCTAGTAGCAAGAAAACTACTAGGAAATTATTGATTGATATGTTGTCATTAACCGCTACATTTTATATAAAATTTCTCTTACTTAAAAGACAAATTACGGATAACGTCTGTAAACATTAAACTGCTTTCGAACAGTAAAACAGTGTTCACATATCGTTTTATTGTTTCATCGTTCTATTATACAAAATATTATTCCATTCATAAGACGACAAGTTTCTTGATATTATGTTAAAACAATTGACACCTGAGAAAGTTATCCACATTACTTGGCTCAGCGTAGCTTTAACATTATGTTGGCCACTTCCTGCCAATAGTGGTAAAACTCAAGTGTTTATGTTCAAAGTTCTGCAAATAATTAGCATTATTAATGCTTTTATATTGCTTCTACCATTGTTATATTCGATCTATCTGCATTTTGATGACGTTATTATTGTCTCTAAATGTGCTGCTGTGTCAGTAAGTTTGACTCAAGTAATCACTCAAACTGTCATATGCTTCGCTAAATACGACTCCTTGCAAGTAAGTTTTCAATCATTTCATCTTGTTTACCGCATTTTATGTAAAAATTAAATATTTTTATGTTAGAACCATTGATTACTTTTATTGTTCTTATATATAATTCTAACAAAAAATCACACGAAATCATTTGAAAGCACTTAAACAGTTCTTTTGTGAACAGCCGAATTCTCGAGAGCGAATAATTTTTCTCTCTATTTAAAAAAAAATTTTTCTCAATCTCAAAATTTTTAATTTTAATAAAACGTATATATATATATTTATATATTATATATTATATTATATATTAATATAACATATATATAATTTATAAAGTATAAAGTATATATAACATATATATATATACATATGTTATATAACATATATATATAACATATATATAATTTATAAAGTATAAAGTATAATGCTGTATAATATTAATTATATATACATATGTATAATGTAATGATTTTTTTTCCTTAGCAAGTATGTTTTCTTTAATTCATAATCTTTTTATTTTAAATTTTATACACATTCTCACATTTCAAATGCAATTTTTATTGGGAATTTTATAAGTTCGAATAAAAATTGTTTGTAATACGAAATATTAATTAAACTAACCTAAAATATATAACATATTATCATTATATAATATGATTTATATTATAATAATTTTTTGTATCTCTTAAAATAAATTCATCAAAATCAAAGTAACACGAATTTTCATATAAGATGACATCTTTAAAATTCTAAATTTAATTTTCAATTACAGCATGTAGTTGAAGAAATGATAATCTGTATCAAAACAGCACAACAATACGAAAAAAAAATTTTCTATAAATATATCGACAAATGCTACACATTTTATGCATGTTCGATAACATGCATGTATCTAACTACAACTGCCTTCATAATAGGACCTGCATTCTCGTCAGCCTCCTTCCCAATAGATGCAGAATATCCCTTTCAAATTAATTACACGCTAGTGAAGATTATCATATACTTGCAACAGACTTTGGTCGGCTATCAATGCGCTGCACATGTATGCTTGTGTATATTTGGCGCACTTTTGCTTTGGTTCACGGCCGCGAGATTTGAATGTTTGGCTGTGGAATTGCAAAAAATTACCAATATTGGTATGCTGATAACTTGCATTAAGAAACAATTACATATAAGGAGGTATAAATCGTGGATTAAATTATGCATTTATGTAAAATGTTCGGGAGTAGGTAAAAAGTTTAAGTTATGATTCAAGAAATCAAAATAAGATGAAAATGAAAGATAATTTTAGACTTTTAATTTGCATGTTTGAAAATTATTTTCTGCTGAATTGTCTTTTATATTTTGTTTAAACAGAGAAGATTGCTCACGTCAATTTTTAATTGTTAGTCATTAAAGAATAAAATCTTCAAAATTTTTTTATATTTCATTTTCATTTTATTTTAGTTTTTCGAACTACTTAAAATTTTCTAACTACATTATCTGAACATATTATAATTTTATTGAAATTAATTCTTCCTTTATTTTTTTTTTTCTTTAGATACGCAAAAAAAGTGGTAATTAGTTTTCGTTTTATAATACTTTATGCCATAGGAGCGAGTATATTTGTTCTGATTCTAGACGGTATTATAATGATAATGGTAAGTAAAACTTTCAATATTATTTATGTATATATATATAATTTATATATATTATGTATATATATAATGATAATATATATAATTTAATTATTTGCATTCATGAACAGAAGGCATCGTTAATTGTGAAAGTACAGTTTATAACTCTGAGTTTGTCAATGCTCACAGAAATCTACATATACGCATGGCCTGCTGATTATATGAAGGATATGGTGAATTATTGCATATATTTATCAATATATGTAACATATATATGTGCTTTTTTGAAGTACACTGAATCGTTTATATTTCTTAGAGTATAAATGTCTCAAAAAGTGTATACAATATAACATGGTATAAACAGACATTGAGAATGCAAAAAAATCTATTAAAC
>NW_006263609.1:310463-316303 GCF_000469605.1 Apis dorsata | reverse complement strand
AATAATCTTTTCTGTTAATTGTATATTGCCAGAACTTTCATTACGTTATTATTGCTCGGTAAGTCAAATTAATATTCAAATACGAATTATAATATAAGTTAATATAAATGATAATATTTCAGTATCTATCCAATGCTTTCTCTATCTTCACAGCTATACGTGTCATCATAGAAGATGATTCATGATAAATTTAATATTGTATCTATTATATAATTAAGATACTTCATCAATTAAATTTTTATACGAAGTGGTGTATTTAAATTTAATAATTAATAATTGTTGTTTCATTATAAAATAAATGTTCGACTCGAATTACATATCTACAATCAATCTATTTTTTCTTTATTAAACGATGATTCAGAGCGATTGATATTTAGTTGACAATTTTTGTATTAAATTTAATAAATAACAAAGAATTTTTATAATTAATTTTTGCACGAATAATTATTTAATAAATCATATTTAAAAGTAGTATAATAATACATATTAAATTTAATATTGATATTGCTAGTATCGTAATTTCCATCAATTTTAATCGTCTAAAAATTGTTTTACATCTTATTTTAACATTTATTATAAAGTATCGAAGCATACTCTGGAATTGAGATATTTTTGAACTAGCCAAAATTCAGAGAAAGCAGTATTTTGATTTGTTCATCCGTTATATCTTTACTCGTTATTATGAAGTGTTAATATAAGAAGCGAATAGAAGATCGTCGCGTGAACATATTGTCACGAATGCATAAAAATAGGAGAAATATGTAATAGTATTAATCATTGTAAATAATATTGTAAATATTTCGAAAACTAAAATCAATTTTCGATTGTATATATAAAAAGAAATTATTTTTAATTTTGATCTCTATAACAACGTCTCTACAATAATTTTGATCTCTAAAAATGATCAAAATCTATGAGGATATCGCACGTTTCTAAAATAAAATTAAAATTTAATTTTCCATAAATATAATCTAGTTACTTTTGCATTCCACTACTAGGAACCAGAGTTTGATTTGGTTTTCATTGATTATTAATTAATATTAGTATATTTAAATTATTATATTTCCATTAATGAATAAAAATTTACTCATTATATTATTCATATATTTACCATTAATGAATAAAAATTTATTATATCAATAAAAATAATTATTTTAATTATTTTATAATTATTGAATTTTAAATAATATTACAGAAGAATTTTTATAGGAAATTATAATAGCAAACAAGAATTTTGCTGTTATGCTTCGTTCTCATTTACTTTTTTTTTCTCCAGATATTATATTTGAAATACACTCTTTCGTCATTCCTTCAAACAAATTAAAAAATGTAGCTATTATGTTTATTGTCGCTTATTTCATATCATGAATCTTGTCGTGATTTCTATATTATATCTTCAATTCACGAAATCAACAATTTTATGATTATTCTTTTTTATTACACATTTTTTCATTCTTTACATTACATACAACACTCACAATTGATATTTTCAAACTAGAAAAAATTTTTTCCCACCATTTCAACGTTTTACATGCTATACCATCTCNAAATATCGTAGGAGTAAGTTCTTATAATAACCAATTTAATATGTAGATAACTCCATTCTTATGCTGTTGCTTAATAACTTATTTATTTTTCAAGTAGCAAATCTATGTATGTATAATGCAACCAATAATTACATATTATCGTTCAGTTATCCGATAAAAAAATAATTATTTCGGATTATTTATTAGAAAATCGGTAAACGATACATTACTTATTCTTACATATCATTATTATCAAATTCCTTTTATGAACCAATTTTATACTTCAAGAAATATTCAATTGCTTTCGAATCAATGTAATAACTTAACTGAACAGATAGTCTTCACATTCTATCGTTCTACTGTATCAATTAAATATTGTTCATAAAAGGAAGAGTTTCTTGCCATTATGTTAAAACAAATAATATCCGAGAAAGCTATCCACATTACTTGGCTCAGCGTAGCTATAACTTTTTGTTGGCCAATTTCTCTCAACAGTAGTAAAACTCAAGTGTTTATTTTCAAAATTTTACAGATAATTAGTATTATTAATGTTTCTATGTTGCTTCTGCCATTGTTATATTCGGTTTATCTACATTTCGATGATATTATCATTGTTTCTAAATCTATTTCTTTGTCAGTAGGCTTGATTCAAGTAATCGCACAGACTGTTATATGCTTCGTCAAATACGATTCTCTGCAAGTAAGTTTCTATCCATTTTATTCTATTTACCACATTTTTATTTTTTACCACGTAAGAAATTAAGTATTTAAGTATTTAACTATACGTTTGATTATTTTACTGTTCTTATAAACTCTGATACATGAAATCATTTAAAATTATATGAATTTTGAAATCATTTGAATAACTCTGAATAATCGAATTTTCGAAAATAAGTAAATAATTTTTAAATAAGTAAATAATTTTTTTTCTAGTTACAAAGAAATTTTCCTAATCTTAAAATTATAATTTTAGTAAAATATTGAATATATATATATATATACTCAATGTGTACATATACACAATGTTTATATATATACATATAGATATATTATGTATTTTTCTTATATTTCAAATTTAACTACTTTCTCACTTTTCAAATACAATTATTAGTTTTATAAGTTCGAAAGAATACACAAGGTTGTTGATAATACAAAATATTACTTGAATTCGTAAAAGTATATAATAAGATTTATATAGTAGCTTTACTATTAATACCTTTTAAAAAACGAATGCCAAAATAACAATTAACGAAATTCAATATTGGATGAAAATTATAAATTTAATTTCGAAATTACAGCATGTAGTCGAAGAAATGATAATTTATGTCAAAGAAGCACAACAATATGAAAAGAAAATTTTCCATAAGTATATAGAGAAGTGCCACACATTTTACGGATGTTCTATAGCATGTATATATTTGACTGCAACCGCTTTCATAATAGGACCTGTATTGTCGCCAGTCTCTTTCCCAGCAGATGCAGAATATCCATTTCAAGTTAATTATATACCAGTGAAGATTATTATATATTTGCAACAGAGTTTAGTTGCTTTTCAATGCGCTGGACATGCATGCTTGAGCATATTTGGCGCGCTTTTGCTCTGGTTCGCTTCTGCAAGATTTGAATGTTTGGCCGTTGAATTGCAAAAAACCACAGATATTGGTATGCTGATTGTTTGCATTAAGAAACAATTACATATAAGAAGGTAATGACATAATTATATGTTTATGTGTCGTATGTTTGAATGAAATGTGTAGAAAGATTAAGGGATAAGCCAAGAAATTTCTTTTTTCAATTGATAATTAATAATCTCTTTATAACTCATTATTATATAAAACTCATTGTTATATTTATATTAATTAGATTAATTATAGACTAATAAGTATCATGAATGATAATATTTTGTTTTTTATTTTTGTAAATGTTAAATTTGAATTGAATATGGTTTGTTTATGTATAATTTGAAATATAATTGTTTATGTATAATTTTTTGGTTATATAATTTGAAATATTGGTATTTGAAATTCTATTTTGTTATAATTTAATAAAATTTTTCAACTTATCTCAAAATAGTATTTTTTATGTGATAGTATCAAAATAAATATTTGCATATTTTCTATTATTTGATTTAAGAATCATTGTATTTTCTGCTTGAACTATTTGTTTATATTCGTTCGTGTAAAAAAGATTATTTATACTTCATTTTCTAATTTGCTTTTAGAACTATCCTTTAAATTTTCTAGCTACATTGTTCGAATATATTGTATTTTTATTGCAGTTTTTTTTTTTTCTTTAGATACGCAAAAAGAGTGGTAATTAGTTTTCGCTTTATAATACTCTGTGCTATGGGAGTAAGTATATTTTCTCTGACTCTAGGTGGTATTATAATGATAACAGTAAGTAAAGCTTTTGTTTTATATTTATAATGTAACATATATAATGTAATTAACATGTATATCATAAACAGAAGGCACCATTTATTGTGAAAGTACAGTTTATAACTTTGATTTTGACTCTACTCACAGAAATTTATATGTATGCCTGGCCTGCTGATCATATGAAGGATATGGTAAATTATATTGTATTATTTACATCTATAATTATATATGTTTTTTTTAAATATACAGAATCGTTCATATTTCTTAGAGTATAAATGTTTCAAAAAGTGTATATGATATAACATGGTATGAACAGACATTGAGAATGCAAAAAGATCTATTAAACGTATTGATATATCAGCAGCCGATAATTCTTTCTATTAGTTGTATATTGCCAGAGCTTTCATTACGTTATTATTGCTCGGTAAGTTAAATCAACAATCAAATATCAGTTATGAATAATAATGTATAAATAAAAAAGTTATTACATTTCAGTACCTGTCCAATGCCTTCTCTATCTTCACAGCTATACGTGTTATCATAGAAAATAATCCATCATAAATTTAATTTTTTTATTAAGTAATTGTTAAAATATTTCAATGAGTTTAACGATTAAATTTTTATTATTTAATAAATAATTTATTAATATTTTCTTGGCTATAAAATNTATTGATATTTATATAATTACTAAAATATTAAATACTAAAATCCAACTATTAGATTAATTCATTATCATCATATAAATAAAAAAAGTAAGTAATCAAATAAAAAGTTACGGAATACATAAGTATAGGCAAAATTCATTGCAATAGCAGCAATTATTTTTTATTATATAAATATTATATAATAAATATATAAATATTTCGAAAATTACGGACGATTGAAGATTATATGTACAGATTAGATATACAGAAAAATAGTTGTTCAAAAGAATTATTATACACATAAATTAATCAAATTTTAATTTTCTGTTGATTTGGAAAAAGGATTAAGAAGGTCAGGTTGTTCTATTAATATTTATTATTGCATTAACATTTCAGATTTGATCAGAAGATCCATATTGGAACATTAATTATTTCAATAATTAATAAATACAATTTTTCGTACTTTCTCCAAGCAATTAAAAAAATGCAATTAATTATTATGATTCTGTGCATTATTATTTTTCACATAGAGTCTAATCTTCATTTCGATACTGAGTCTTCAATCAACTGAATCAACAATTTTTGACGAAATATCTTATGCCTTTAAAATTTTAAGATAATTTCTTTTCTATTGCACATTTTTCTTATTAAAAGATCTTAATCCAGGAAAGATATGGATGTAACTAAAAAAAAAAAAAACGAGAAAAAGCCAAATTAAAAGGAAATAATCTAAATTCCTACAAATATGCTAAGGTATTTATACTTATTTAAACTATATAAACTAATTATTATAAATTAAAAAATTTATTCTTCTATTCTAGTATTCACTTTGAATTTAAACATAATTTTTTTGAATTGAATTGAATTGATTTAAAATTATTTTATTTACTTCATATTATTATTTCTTTATATTATTGTATTCATTTCTTACAATTATATTTCTTACATTATATATTTACAATATTCATTTTTCGATATGAAAAGATTAATGATGCTTATACAAGTTGCACCATTCTTTTTACAATGTCAATGAGATAATAGTTTAAAAAAAAATATATTAATACAAATTTTTATGTTTAAATTAATATTCATTTTCCTTCTTACTTATAATCTTTCATAAATATTTATAAATAACCATATATAACTCTTAAAAAAATAATACCTCGTAAACATTTGAATTCATAATACATTCAAATTACTGAAAAAAATAAAAAATATAATTGAAATATTATATTTATATAATTATATATAAAATATTATTAATATAAGTAAACTAAAAATTCTATATTTAA
>NW_006263609.1:307716-309909 GCF_000469605.1 Apis dorsata | reverse complement strand
GCTGAAAGAATTTAAAAAAATATAATTTAAAAATTTATTATTATCTTGAATAATACCATTATTTTAAATATATTGACGAACAAAACAATTAACAATTTATTTAAGAAATATATATATATATAGTAATATTAAAATTAATAATATATAATAAGTAATAATATTAAAATTATATTATTTTAATTTTTAACATGTAATACCTTCACTATATGTAATGTAACACTTCAACACATACATAGAATATTATAAAATATACATATATATATATATATATATATATAAATAATATAAATTAATCTGATTATTTTACTCAGAAATATTTGCACTACGATATAAATTTTTTTATTCTCTTTTCACGAAATGGCTAAATACTATTGAATATAATATCTTTTTATTATAACTTACATAAATATTCTACGTAAGACGAACGTATTCTACTTTAAAAGAAATGCTGAATTTGTTTGCGTGATAACTTTTCTTTGCACCTGTCTAAAACCGCGCAGATGTATAATGCAATCGATAATTACCTACTATTATCGAGTGAGCTAGCAGCGCAAATGTACCCTGCAGGGAAATATTAACCGACATTACATTACTCTAAACTATTATACTACGACTATGATTTATTAAATTCCTCTTATTTACAAGGCAACTTTATACAGGCAACATAAATATTTACTCGTTTTCGAAGTGATGTAACTATGCAATCGAACAACAACTTGTATGTTTCGTTTTATTACACCGGTTAAATCTTATTTCGTTCAATCCATCAACCGATTCGTAGTAATTTCCTCGAAAATATGGTAAAAGAAATGACAGCCGAGAAAGCTATCCACATTACTTGGCTGAGCGTAGCCTTAACCTTGTGTTGGCCGCTTCCTGTCAATAGTGGCAAAACTCAAGTATTCGTTTTCAGAGTATTACAGATAATTAGTATTGTCAGCGCTTGCATGCTGCTCCTGCCTTTGTTATATTCAATTTATCTCCACACGAACGATGTCATCGTATTTTTAAGAACTATCATCGTGTTTATAGGTGTGGCTCAAAATATTATTCAAACTGTCATATGCTTTGTAAAGTACTATCCTCTACAAGTAAGTTTCTCTCAAATAGATACTTGACCGATGTGCGTTTATAAAAAAATGTGGTGTGAAAAATTAATATTTGAATTGGGGATTGTGCAGTATATAATCGAAGAGATGAAAATCTGCATAAAAGAAGCGCAAGAATATGAGATAGAAATTTTCCAGAAATATATCGCGAAACTTAAAACTGTTTGGGGATGTAGCATAACGTGTATGTACTTGACTGCTTTGGCATTTACGATTGGACCTATATTCATGTCAACTCCTCTTCCATGCGATGCGGAATATCCGTTTCAACTTAATTATACACTTGTATTTGCCATCATATATTTCCATCAATCTTTTCTTAGCTATCAATGTCTCGCACATATGTGCATAAGCATGTTCGGATCACTTTTACTTTGGTTCACGGCAGCAAGATTTGAGTGCTTATGCGTTGAAGTGCAGAATGTCACTGATATCGATATGCTGATCATTTGCATTAAAAAACAGCTACATTTACGAAGGTAAAGTTAATCATTTAATTAATTTATTTACACTTATTGGATTAATTATATATTTTATTTATTATGAAAATAAGAGATAAAATAGGATATTTATTATTTTTTTAAATAAATGAATAATAAATTAATTATTTTTATTTTTCTATTATTTTATTAATATTAAAGAGAAGATTGCAAATTTTTATCAATTTTATTATTATTGTAAAGAAATCTGTAAAATAGATTGTTTGGAAATAAAATTTCTTATTTTAATTTATACAATTATTTATATAGTTTTAAAAATAACAATATTATTATATTGTAAAATGATTAATTAAGAAGATTAATTAAGATTAAATAATAAACAAAAAAAATTGATTATAATTATATATATATATATATATATATAAATGTTTCTTTTTTCTTTAGGTACGCAAAAAAAGTGATTAATGGGTTTCGTTTTATAATATTTAATGCCATTGGACTGAGCACACTTGTCCTTACTTTAGCTGGTATTATATTAATTACGGTAAGAGACTGATTATAACTTTTCATAATAATAATAGACTAACTAATACAATTCATAAATAGAATGTGCCAAAAATTTTGAAATATCAATTTGTAGTTGT
>NW_006263609.1:300873-307656 GCF_000469605.1 Apis dorsata | reverse complement strand
TGTATGACTTTATTAGCAGAAATTTATATGTATACATGGCCAGCCGATTATATGACAGATATGGTAAATGATCTTCCATTTATTACATATTTGTAAATTGGGAAAAATTAGCAGATTTTTGTATAATAAAATCTTTCTATATAAACTAAAAATTATAATATTATTTAAAAAAAAATATGTCTAATTTTTTCTTTTTTTTTCTTCTTTTCTTTTTAAAACGAATATCTTATAATAGATTCTATTATACATTATTTCAAATTATTATGATTTAATTTGTTATTTATTTATTTGCATCTTAATTAATGAAAAATGATATTTTAATATTGCCAATTTTACTCAGTGTTGCTAATGTTTTCCCAGCTTATATATATATATATTAATTTATACAGATTAATTATGTTCTTTTCTACTCGCAAAATTAATTTTCCATATTTCTTAGAGCGTAAATGTTTCACGAAAGATATACGATTCAATGTGGTATAAACAAACGTTAAAAATGCAAAAAAATTTATTGAAAGTATTGATATTTCAACGACCAGTAAGTTTATCTATCGTTTGTGTATTGCCAGAGCTTACATTACATTATTATTGCTCGGTAAGATAGTTTAATATTTGTCAATTGTTATTTATGTACATACATATAAATTATTTAATCAAAAATAACAAAATGATATTTCAGTATCTATCCAATGTTTTCTCTATTTTCGCCGCTTTGCGTGTCATCTTAGAAGATAATATATAATAAGTACTCAAACTATTGTTTTGAATGTAATAATGTATAATATTGATACTTTTACTCTACTTTCTAGTCTAGAAATCATAAGAAGATTAAAAAAAATGGTAAAAAAAACAATAACAAAAAATACGAAGTTAATTTTATTATTTTGTACAATTCTATTTTGCTATTTTAATTTTATTACAATTTTTATAATTATTTATTCTAATTTAATTTCTATATAGATATCTTTGTTTTCAATTATAGATTACATCTCTCTTTTTGAATTAACTGAATTTTATCTTTTTAAGTTTTTTAACAATCGTTTGATAAAACATTTTGATAAAATATGAATAGACAATGATAATTTTGTAAAATTGAATATAATTAAAAATAAAATTTTTGGAAAATATATGAGAATTGTATGAAAATTATATGAAAAACTATTATATGTATAAATAAATAATTTCAAGAAAATTATATTTTATATATATTAATTTTAGTTTAAATTAGTTTTTATTATTTATATAATATATTAATATATAAATAATAATAAAATATAATACCAGGATATTTTGTTATAATAATATATTATTTATTTTGATAAATTGAATAACAAAATATATTTTTAAAATATATTTTTTCATAATTATTTCTACATTTCATCCATTTTGCACCCTTTTACAATACAATCCTTAGCTTTTTGAGTCTGATCAATAATGTATAGATTGTTTTGTTCTACATTAAAAGAATCAATAGCTTCTTGAATCTGATCAGTAATTTGTGGATTGCTTTGTTCTACATTAGAAGAATTAGTAGTTTTTTGAGTTTGATCAATAATTTGTGGACTGCTTTGTTCTACGTTTGAAGAATCAATAGCTTCTTGAATTTCTTCAGTAAATTGCGCATTGCACTCTTTTACATTAGAAAAATCATTAGCCTCGTGACCAGTAATTTCTAGATCGCATTCTTTCGCTTTAGAAAAATCAGTATTTTCTTGAATTTGACCAGTAATTTCTAATTCTTTTACATCAGGAGAATCAATAACTTGCTGAATCTGGTTAGTAATTCGTTGACTGCATTCTTTTACATCAGAAGAATCAATCTGATCATTAGCCTTTTCGATCTGATCAATAGCTTCTTCTTCAATTTTATCGGTAATTGGTCGAGAAATGCACTCTTTTTTATCGATATAATTATATTCTGGAAAACTATAATCTCGAAATGAATGCAATTTATGCTTTATTAATTTTATATCTGCGACCTGTCGATGAAGTTCCATGTTATCGTCCAGAAACACATTTATCCCCTTTCGCCTTTCCAATTCTTCCAGACTGTATCCAATAGTTCGTCGATGCAACAACCATGGTTCCGGTTTTGGCGGCGGTGGTAATGCTCTAGGTTTCATAGGATAAGGTAATCTGTAATGACTTCCTGATGTCGTCTGATAATCCATCCTACGAGCTTCTTCGGCATCATATAATATATCTGTTAATGTAGGTTCTTCTTCTTCGGGCCTGCGATATATTTCTTATAGTATCATTTTTCGAAAATATTCATGCATCGCTATAATTTTCTTATAATATTATTTTTCTATAAATAATTATTTTATTATTTTTTTATAAATATAAACAAACTTTTTATGAAAAGCTATTTTTATTATCATTGAACATATAGATTTCATGTAATCTGTTGAATTCAGCTTTTATGAAATTATACTAAGATATCTTAAAAATTTAAGACATTCTACTAACAAATTGTATATTTTTTATAATATTTTTTAGAAATTTTGTCAAATCATACTATAATATTTAATACATAAAATTGTAAGTTTTTATGTTTTTATATGGAATATTATAATGTTATATTATATATAAGTGGATATTATAAGTGGATAATTAAAATATATAATGTTATTTTACTTTTATTTTCTGTTGTCACTATAAATATACTGAATACCTGATATATACGATTTTGATTTTCAATCTCTCTAAAGAAAAATCTTTTTTTGAAAGACGATTTTCTAATTTATTTATTTTAATATAATTACATTAATTTATTTTATTAATGATATAATACCAATTTTTTATTAATGATTTTCAATGAAGAGAAATTCATATATATAATTTTACTAACACTACTTTTTCTACCATTAAAAATGATTCAATTTTTCTGTGACATATTTTCCCATGAAAAGAATAAATTATCTCTATTACTTCTAACTTCTAATCTAATAGAAAATAATATATCATAATCATCTGGTTATTTAAAAGAAAAATAATAAAAAAAAATTAAACAAAATTTATGTTATTTATTCGTGCAGAGAAATTTACTCACATTTAAAGATATCTCGAGTTCAATTTAATTGTAAATATAATAATTATATATATAATATAAAAAGTATATATATATATATATATATATATATATAGTATGATTATATTAAAATATAAAATATAAAATATTTTTTAATATTTTATATAATGATGTAATTGATGTAATGATTGATACATACACCTCTTCTACAAGTTTCTTCATTTTATGCAAAGCACGATGCGGAATAATTGATTCATATTGATCTTTTAATTCTATTTGTGATAACATGGCTTGTGTTTCTGAAATTCCTGTACAAATAGCTCCTGGGCCCAATCTTTTATACGATGATAAATGGAGATTTCCTTTTGGTGGAAATATCTCTTTGTTATCTCTGGGTTCTGCTAATGTATGCATTTGCCTATAAAAATCAAGCTTGATTAAATAGTCGAAATTTGATATTTAGATTGATAAAACTTGATTGAAAATTTATAAGTCGAATTTCAAAATTGAAAAAATTCTCGAAATTCGAATTCTTTAAAATCCAAAATATTTATTTATTTATTAATTTTTTAAAAGATATTTTCTCATAAATTAAAATCTTAATAATCTTCTTAAAATATAATCTTCTTTAAAAATAATTTAATTACATTTTTTTTTTCATGCAAGTTATTAATGTAAAGTCATATCAATTAAAATAAATTAAAAGTATAAATATAAACTCAATTAAATTATTACTATTTGAATAAAAATATTGATTTTGATATTGAATATTATTATAGTTAATTTAAGATTAAAAAATAATCAACTTATTATTTATGAATGAATTATCAAACAAGATAAATAACTTAAACAAAATAAACTTTTTTTCAAGAATTTCATTTCTCTAGTAAACAAGAGAAAATTTTATTAAAAAAATACAATATATAAAATTTCATTGTAAAATGTTATTTATATTATTAGTTATGTTTTTCGATTCAAAATTTCGATAACTAAAACGATACTTACGTCAATGATTTATTCCAATAAAAAATAAAATAAAATTGTCGATGTTATTGTCTTATAAGTTTATTATATTATTGATTCACTTTTTATTTGAATCACTTTTTATAGTATTTAAATTTTATAGTATTTATAGTATTTATATATACCTTTTATAGTATTTAAATTATTATTCTATTATAATTAAATTTTAATCTTAAATAAAACTACGTGCACGTACAATTAAAAGTCGCATTATAAATAGTCTTAAAATCAACCTTGATCGTATACGTTGCTACGCATAACAAAAGGAGGGTGCGTTTTACCCTCGTTCGTTTTACCCTCGTTCGTTTTACTTATTTTCCTTTGTGTTAATATTATATTCTTCTTCGTATCAATATTGTAAGAATTATTTTTTTCATTATTATTAATTACTATTTGAATATAAGTCATTTTATTAATTACTAAAGTACTAATCAACAACAAAATTACTAAATTACTAATTTACTAATCACTTTATTAATTAAAAAAGATTTTTAAAAATAATATGTATATCTATCTTGATTATACATTTATGCAAGATATTAATATATTCGTAAAAAATCGATTCTAAAAGCAAAAATAAATACAAAAGTTGATGTACAAAAATATCGGTTGAATTTTTTTAAATTGCAATTGTAATTCGCATTAGATGAAACGAAACAGAGTGTAACAGAGATAACGTTTCATTTTATTTTCGCCTCACTTTGTTTAATTACTTTAAATGATTAAAAAATAAATTTCAACCAACATTTTTATATATTGATTTTTGTGTTTATTTTGATCTCTAGAATCGATCATCCAAAGATATATCACAAATTAACATTTTATATATGAAAATAAAAATTTTTTATTTTTTTTTTTTATTTACTTAAATTTACTTTGAACATAGAATGCTTACCAATTATGAATTTTTACTTTAGTATTATAAATTGCAGGAGTATGGAAAATAATTGGTTCCATTTCTTTAATTTCATCTTCACAAATTGGAAGAGCAGCCTGTAATATGATTAATATTTATAATTTTTATATTTATATTATTCTAAATACAATAATAAATACATTTAGTATTGTAATTTTATTTTATACAATACGCTGTAGACATTATTCAACATACAAAAAAATAAGTAAAAAAAAAGAAGAATAAAATAAAATTTGAAATGTCGTTTTTAAGAAAATGTAATTTAAAAACTTATCAATTTCTGATAATATAAAAATTCAGATAATAAAAGCTTATTTTCAAAAAAATCAAACTTATAAGTTAATCAAATATATATATATATATTTAATTAATTCTTAATTGAATCTTATTTTTTAATTATTATTTTCAAGTTCAATAATTTTCTTAAAAACGAATTAAAAAAAAATATTTTATTCCACATTTTTTTATTTATTTTCGTTTATTTATCTATTAATAATAATTCCATATATATTTAATTAATCACGTTTCCAAATTTAGCCAAATATATTTTTGTACATGAAAACTTTGGTTCCATATTTTTTTCAATGAAAATTATCATTTTCTTAATTATATATAGATTATTGAAATACCCTATAGATATGTTTTTAATAATAAATATGTGTAATTGAAGAAAATATTAAATTTATTTATTAAAAATATTTAATTTTGCCTATAAAAATACAATTAATATTATTAATATATAATTAATAAAGAATTGTAATTAAAAAAAGAAAAAAATATTAAATATAATAAATAAATTGTATATAAATGTAAATGACATTACATGGATTTACATAATATTGAATTAAATAAATATATAACATTATATATATATATTAATATTAAAATACATAAATAAATTTCATATGAATGATATTTTAGACATAGTATATAGTTTATATTATAATAATTAATAAAATTTATAATTAATTAAGAAAACAATCTTACGTTTAATCTTCCTTTCGTTAACATGTTTCCTTTTTAATATTATGTATATTTTCTTAATATATTTCCTTAATATATTTTATTTCGCAGAATATTGCATGAATAATTAATTGAAAATTACTTTGAATATAGTATCAAATATTTGTAAAAAAAAAAATTATATAAAATATTCCTTTTTAATATTTTCTATCGAATCTCTGATATCTTCACATCTCTTAGAATTGACAATATATAAACGGATGTAATTTATTATAAATTTATTAAGCATTAAATTATTTTTAAATCGAAATCAGCGAAAGTATATTTTTTGTTTTAAGTTTATTGAAAAAGAAAAAATTGTGAAAAAATGAATTCTATGTTAAAAGAATTAATATTACAAAAATGTCGTAAGGTTAGCTCTTTGGAATATGTTGAGGAAGAAGAAAGGGAGGATATCGAAGAAGAAGAGCCTGAATTGGAACCAGAATTGCCTTTTGAAGATATTCTCGCCGATAAACGTCGCAAATATTCTATTAAGGAAGAATATATTTATCTTCTTTATAATGACATTTTGAAGTATTTTGTAAAAGAGTAATTATTTTTCTTTTTACTGAATCTTTATTCAAATTTCATTATTTATAAATTTAGTTCTTATAAATTAATTAAGTAATTGATAGTATAAAACTATCAATATTAAAATTTTAGTCAATATAATTATTTTCATTTATCATACTTGATTCATAAATAAAAATTATAAAGAAATAGAAAAAAAATTATACATGATATAAATTATTACTTTGATATAATAAATTTTTTATAAAGTCTTAATAAAAATTTCTCTATATATATA
>NW_006263609.1:297116-300048 GCF_000469605.1 Apis dorsata | reverse complement strand
TATATATATGTTACAGAATTATATATATATATTACATATATATATATAATATAATATATATTATATATATATTACAGAAAATGAATAATGTAATTATTGTTTATTATAATATTGAATAAAGTATATTAACGATTAAAATTATTATTAAAAATTTATTACTGAATACAGATGGGATGGTAAATATTTAAGAAAAAGACCTAAGAAAATAATTGATGATGATGATATACTTAGTGATGAAGAATGTATTGATGAAGAACAATATTATGAAGAAGAAATTGTAGATGGAAATAAAAAAGATGAATTTGAAGAATATATTAGCGATACAAACATGGATTTATCTTGGAAGTTAAAATTGCCCGATGAATTTGCAAATATAACATTCATTAATAATAATACGTACAGTGGTCGTATTAGTAGGAAAATGATGGAAGGTGAAGGCGTTTATAGATGGGTTAATGGTGCTCAATATAAAGTAAAAATTTTCAATTTATTATTTTCTTAGATATTATATTAGACATTATATTAAAACATTGATATATTTTTCAATCAATAGAATCAGATTATTATGTAATAAGATTGATAATATTTTAATAAAAATTGAAATTTTATTTGAGTTAAATTAATTTTTATCAATCTAATAAATTTTTAATTCATAATTCATAAATTCATAATTTACTAATATTATTTCAAAAAATTGTGTATTTTGTTAAATTTATATTATATTATATGTATTATATGTATATTTTATTATAATTTTTATTCTAATTATAATTTCACTCTTTTAAAATAAATAAAAATGACCAAATTTTTAAAAAATAGAAAATTTTATTTAAGTAAATAAAAATGTTATATATAATAAACAATTTTCTCTTTAATTTTTTATTATTAAAAATAATACAGTTTCGCAGGGAACATTTGAACAAAATCTTATGCATGGGAAAGGTTTACTGGAATGGAATAATGTTTGTTGGTACGAGGGTGATTTTATAAATGGTTATCGACATGGTAGAGGAATGATGGTGGATGGAGAAAATCGTTACATGTACACTGGTCAGTGGTATAAGGGCTTAAGACATGGTAAAGGGTATGTTATACAAAATAATTATTTTAGAACTTAGAATCAATTAGAACTTTACATGAATATGAAAATTAAAATATATGTAAGTATTAAAAAAAATATAGCATATGATGAAATATTTTGCAGACATAAAATTTATAATTTAAAAAAAAAAATAAAAAATAAATATCATATGCAATATAGATAAAAAACTAGATAAAAAATATTTTATTATTTTCAAATATTTCTTACTTTTAATTTATAGTTTCAAAATATAATGTATACTGATATAATGTATACTGATTATCAATTAAAAATTTTATTTATATAATTACCGCATTATTATACATATAATGTAAATATTAGTAGGGTAAAAATAAACGCAAAAATTAAAAAAAAAATATAGGAATACCTTTTCTTTACATTCTTTCTGTGACAATGTTCTCACATTGCTATGTATTTTGCCATGATCAGAATTCAAATCTGGATTATTATGATTATAAGATAAGATCCTAAACATTCATGGATTTCATGGCTATCAAAAATTGAGAATATTTTTATATATATTTCAATGTTCTATATTGTATTTTTTTCGTTATTTTAATAAAAAATTTATTTAAGATTTTAGAATTTAGAAGAAAATTTAGAAAAATATATAATATATTAAATACAAAATACAAATATATATTCAAGATGCAGACTGTTCCAAATAATTCGAAAATTACTAAATTATACAAAAAAATGTTTTATATGTTATAATGTTTAAATTTTCATGATGTAATAATAAAACTATAAATATATTCTCATTTATATATGAGCTTGTTATTATGTTGATTAAACAATCAATATATTTATTACAAAAGTTATGCTCGTTATGATGATAATGGTTCATACGATGGAGATTGGGTAATGGACAAGATGAATGGGATTGGATTACGGATTTATCCAAGCGGTGCTCGTTACGTGGGTCAATGGAAAAATGGAATTCGTGATGGTATCGGGACTATGGTCTGGACCAATGGAAATTTTTATCGTGGAGAATGGAAATGTGGTTCAATGCACGGGTTTGTTAATATCAATTCTTATGATAATTAATCAAAAATATATAATATAAAATAAAACATCTTTTCATCTTAATATTATAAAATTATATTTTATAAATTTAATATTATGAAATTATATATATTATAATATACATTAGTTATGGAGAATATGTATGGAATGGATTCTTCAACAGAACTTTTACTTGGCCACAAGAAGCATCTTACACAGGCTATTGGCGTCATGGATTGCGCCATGGCAAAGGTGGATTATATTTTTATTTTAAAACGAAATTAAAAATTTTAATTAGATTGTTTTCATATAGGAGATATGAAATTTAATTCTGTCGGTGGAGCAAAGTATTCTGGATATTGGGAGGATAATAAGAAACATGGTTATGGAATTATAATTGGTAACGTAAATATTTTAAAAATTAAACTTAAAAATATATAATATATTTAAAACTGAATTCGTATTTTTAAATTTGTTACTTTATACATAAAAAAATTATTTAAATATCTCGTTACTTATAATCGTATTAACAAGTTTTTCATAATGATATTTACAATAAGTTTAAAAAAAAAATATATTCATAGAATATGTCTGGAGGATTGATTCTAGAGCTCAAAAAACAAAAAAAAGAATTATTATATAAAAATATGAATTGAGATTTATTTAAGATTTAAATAATTGAAATATAGATTTATCTCTGTTACATTATCTTTTTACACTGTCTCTATCATTTCATTTATTTTTTGCAAACTTAAATTGTTTATAACTTAAGAAATAATTTCAATCAATCTCATCAAAATATTTTTGTATACCAAAATATAT